>NW_024608670.1:55000-73631 GCF_018296145.1 Oncorhynchus tshawytscha | reverse complement strand
TCTCTCTGTATCATCATGTTTCCTCTCCTCTCTATCTCTGTATCATCATGTTTCCTCTCCTCTCCCTGTATCATCATGTTTCCTCTCCTCTCTCTCTCTGTATCATCATGTTTCCTCTCCTCTCTCTCTCTGTATCATCATGTTTCCTCTCCTCTCTCTGTATCATCATGTTTCCTCTCCTCTGTCTGTATCATCATGTTTCCTCTCCTCTGTCTGTATCATCATGTTTCCTCTCCTCTCTCTCTCTGTATCATCATGTTTCCTCTCCTCTGTCTGTATCATCATGTTTCCTCTCCTCTGTCTGTATCATCATGTTTCCTCTCCTCTCTCTCTCTGTATCATCATGTTTCCTCTCCTCTGTCTGTATCATCATGTTTCCTCTCTTCTCTCTCCCTGTATCATCATGTTTCCTCTCCTCTCTCTCCCTGTATCATCATGTTTCCTCTCCTCTCTATCTCTGTATCATCATGTTTCCTCTCCTCTCTCTCCCTGTATCATCATGTTTCCTCTCCTATCTCTCTCTGTATCATCATGTTTCCTCTCCTATCTCTCTCTGTATCATCATGTTTCCTCTCCTCTCCTCTGTCTGTATCATCATGTTTCCTCTCCTCTCCTCTGTCTGTATCATCATGTTTCCTCTCCTCTGTCTGTATCATCATGTTTCCTCTCCTCTGTCTGTATCATCATGTTTCCTCTCCTCTCTCTCGCTGTATCATCATGTTTCCTCTCCTCTGTCTGTATCATCATGTTTCCTCTCCTCTCTCTCTGTATCATCATGTTTCCTCTCTTCTCTCTCCCTGTATCATCATGTTTCCTCTCTTCTCTCTCCCTGTATCACAGCTCCATGTGGGGGGAACCTGACGGGCCCCACTGGGCTGATCCTGTCCCCAGAGTACCCCGAGCCGTACCCCCACGGACGTGAATGCGACTGGACCGTCTCTGTCACTCCCGACTATGTCATCGCACTCAATTTCAACCAGTGAGTGTGACCCTGGGCACTAATGGAGAACACACATAGTCTGAACACCATGCCTTGATATTTGACGTCGACTAAAGTCAATATTTCTGGCGCATTCAACTTCAACCTGTGAGAATAACACTAATGATATACTCACATAGAGGAAAATCCTAACTTCCATTCAAATGTTCACGTTGTTATGCACTGTTGCCTTTGGCAGACTTTAAGTCGAGGTTTGGATTCATCCCCGTAGAGACCATGTCAATGTTGTTCACTTGTATCATCATCATGTATGTGTGTGTTAGCACCCACATTATTCCCTGGTCAGATTATATGGTCTAGATTATCCACATTATTCCCTGGTCAGATTATATGGTCTAGATTATCCACATTATTCCCTGGTCAGATTATATGGTCTAGATTATCCACATTATTCCCTGGTCAGATTATATGGTCTAGATTATCCACATTATTCCCTGGTCAGATTATATGGTCTAGATTATCCACATTATTCCCTGGTCAGATTATATGGTCTAGATTATCCACATTATTCCCTGGTCAGATTATATGGTCTAGATTATCCACATTATTCCCTGGTCAGATTATATGGTCTAGATTATCCACATTATTCCCTGGTCAGATTATATGGTCTAGATTATCCACATTATTCCCTGGTCAGATTATATGGTCTAGATTATCCACATTATTCCCTGGTCAGATTATATGGTCTAGATTATCCACATTATTCCCTGGTCAGATTATATGGTCTAGATTATCCACATTATTCCCTGGTCAGATTATATGGTCTAGATTATCCACATTATTCCCTGGTCAGATTATATGGTCTAGATTATCCACATTATTCCCTGGTCAGATTATATGGTCTAGATTATCCACATTATTCCCTGGTCAGATTATATGGTCTAGATTATCCACATTATTCCCTGGTCAGATTATATGGTCTAGATTATCCACATTATTCCCTGGTCAGATTATATGGTCTAGATTATCCACATTATTCCCTGGTCAGATTATATGGTCTAGATTATCCACATTATCCCCTGGTCAGATTATATGGTCTAGATTATCCACATTATCCCCTGGTCAGATCAAAAACACGTTACAATATTCACATATTATGCTCGCTAGGTATGAGAAACACGATATTCAAATTTACAAAATTATATATTTTCTAATGTAACCAATTCTCTCCTTCTCTGTGTTGTTCAGGTTCAGTCTGGAGCCCAGCTATGACTTCCTGCATATCTACGATGGTCCTGACTCCCTCCACCCTCTGTTGGGGAGTTTCTATGGTACTGATGTCCCCGACCGCATCGAGAGCAGTTCTAACACACTCTTCCTCGCCTTCCGCAGCGACGCATCGCTCAGCAGCAACGGCTTCATCCTGCAGTACACAGGTAGGTTGCCCTCCCCCTAGTGGTGGGAGGAGTAAAGTGCTTCTGTGGTTTTGGTCTTTCGGAGTAATGGAGAATGAGAATGAGAAGTGGGGGAGAGAGAGAGAAATTACGGGATAGAAAGAGAGAGAAAGAGCAAAAGCGAGAGAGTTGGGGTGAGAGAGAGGGAGTGGTGGTGGTGAGAGAGAGAGAGAGGGGGAAGTAGAGTGTGTGTGTGTGTGTGTGTCAAAGCTCTGTTTGATCCCTGGCGTCTTGTTGCACACTAAAGGCTTCCGATAAATTAGAGCAAACAGCCGTTTGTTGTTAACCGTTGACCGACACTTTGTTGTTTTGTTTTGGAGCGCCGTCTAAGATCAGTACCGACGGTACCGTACACACTGTTTACACGCGATCACAGACGATCATAGTGCATTCAAGATCACAGGCGAACCCTTTTCCGTGTGGGTGGATGTTGGTCACTGGGTGTGGATGTGTGTGTAGCATGGTTGAAGGGTCTGGTAACTGGTCTGTGTGTTGTGGTTGAGTCTCAGAGGGTTTCTGCAGTGGGTGAACATCTGTCATCAGGAATAGAGGATTAAAAACATAGTTGAAGTGAAAGATGACTGTTGGGATGTTGTGTTTAAAGACCTAATAGTCTGGAGAACTCTGCATCTATAAAGGCCTCATTACACAGTCAGAGAAGGCAAAGCTAAAAGAGAAGGGAGCTTGTAAACTCTGGTGTGATTACAGCTTTGAATATAAAACTGAACTTCAATAAACACACGTTGGTTTGAATATGGTTGAATACCATTTTAGGTAATACTTTACATTTTAGAACGGTAGATCATAAAATGAAAGGAGAGATGAAAGGAAAGGAGAGATGAAAGGAAAGGAGAGATGAAAGGAAAGGAGAGATGAAAGGAAAGGAGAGATGAAAGGAAAGGAGAGATGAAAGGAAAGGAGAGATGAAAGGAAAGGAGAGATGAAAGGAAAGGAGAGATGAAAGGAAAGGAGAGATGAAAGGAAAGGAGAGATGAAAGGAAAGGAGAGATGAAAGGAAAGGAGAGATGAAAGGAAAGGAGAGATGAAAGGAAAGGAGAGATGAAAGGAAAGGAGAGATGAAAGGAAAGGAGAGATGAAAGGAAAGGAGAGATGAAAGGAAAGGAGAGATGAAAGGAAAGGAGAGATGAAAGGAAAGGAGAGATGAAAGGAAAGGAGAGATGAAAGGAAAGGAGAGATGAAAGGAAAGGAGAGATGAAAGGAAAGGAGAGATGAAAGGAAAGGAGAGATGAAAGGAAAGGAGAGATGAAAGGAAAGGAGAGATGAAAGGAAAGGAGAGATGAAAGGAAAGGAGAGATGAAAGGAAAGGAGAGATGAAAGGAAAGGAGAGATGAAAGGAAAGGAGAGATGAAAGGAAAGGAGAGATGAAAGGAAAGGAGAGATGAAAGGAAAGGAGAGATGAAAGGAAAGGAGAGATGAAAGGAAAGGAGAGATGAAAGGAAAGGAGAGATGAAAGGACAATATTAGCCTGTACCCTGTGTTTGGGGTCATTGAAAGTCAACATTCAGTTTTGGGAAATGGGAAACACACGTTTGGGGTAGTACAGTATGTTTCGCTGTTGTATATTATAAACAGAGTTCTGGTAATGGAGGATGAGAGTAGAGGAAAGGAAAAGAGGAAACGAGAGGAGAGGGTAGGAAATGAGAGGGTAGGAAATGAGAGGAGAGGGTAGGAAATGAGAGGAGTGGGTAGGAAATGAGATAAGAGGGTAGGAAATGAGAGGAGAGGATAGGAGAGGAAATGAGTGGAATGGGTAGGAAATGAGAGGAGAGGGGAGGAGAGGAAATGAGAGGAGAGGGTAGAAAATGAGAGGAGAGGAGAGGGTAGGAAATGTGAGGAGAGGGGAGGAGAGGAAATTAGAGGAGAGGGTAGGAAATGAGAGGAGAGGGTGAGGAGAGGAAATGAGAGGAGAGGGTAGGAAATTGTTGTAGATAAAATGTAGTAACAAAATCCCATAGCCCGTAACAAAATCCCACTGCCACCATGGGGCACTCTGTTCACAACGTTAACATCAGCAAACCACTCACCCACATGACTCCATACACGCTGTCTGCCATCTGCCCGGTACAGTTGAAACCGGGATTCATCCGTGAAGAACACGCTTTCAGCATGGCCACCGAAGTCGGTTACGACGCCGAACTGCAGTCTGGTCAAAACCCTGGTGAGGACGACGAGCACGCAGATGAGCTTCCCTGGTGAGGAAGACGAGCACGCGGATGAGCTTCCCTGGTGAGGAAGACGAGCACGCGGATGAGCTTCCCTGGTGAGGAAGACAAGCACGCAGATGAGCTTCCCTGGTGAGGAAGACAAGCACGCAGATGAGCTTCCCTGGTGAGGACGACGAGCACGCAGATGAGCTTCCCTGGTGAGGAAGACGAGCACGCGGATGAGCTTCCCTGGTGAGGAAGACAAGCACGCAGATGAGCTTCCCTGGTGAGGACGACGAGTACGCAGATGAGCTTCCCTGGTGAGGAAGACGAGCACGCGGATGAGCTTCCCTGGTGAGGAAGACGAGCACGCGGATGAGCTTCCCTGGTGAGGAAGACGAGCACGCGGATGAGCTTCCCTGGTGAGGAAGACGAGCACGCGGATGAGCTTCCTGGTGAGGAAGACGAGCACGCGGATGAGCTTCCCTGGTGAGGAAGACGAGCACGCGGATGAGCTTCCCTGGTGAGGAAGACGAGCACGCGGATGAGCTTCCCTGGTGAGGAAGACGAGCACGTGGATGAGCTTCCCTGGTGAGGAAGACGAGCACGCGGATGAGCTTCCCTGGTGAGGAAGACGAGCACGCGGATGAGCTTTCCTGACACGGTTTCTGACAGTTTGTGCAGAAATTCTTCATTTGTGTAAACCTACAGTTTCATCAGCTGTCGGGTGACAGGTCTCAGACGATCCCGCAGGTGAAGAAGACAGATTTGGAGGTCCTGGGCTGGGTTGGTTGTGAGGCCGGTTGGACGTACTGCCAAATACTCTAAGATAGTGTTGGAGGAAATGAAAGTTACATTCTCTGGGACTCCTGCAGTCAGACAGTTGAACGCCCCCTCAGTGTCTGTAGCATTATGTTGTGTGACAAAACTACACATTTTAGAATGACCTTTTATTGTCCCCAACACAAGGTGCACCTGTGTAATGATCATGCTGTTTAATCAGCTTCTTGATATGCAACACCTGTCAGGTGGATGGATTATCTTAGCAAAGGAGAAATTCTCACTAACAGGGACGGAAACACATTTTTGCACAACATTTTACAGAAATAAGCTCCTTGTGTGTCTGAAACATTCATGGGATATTTTATTGCAGCTCATGAAAAATTGGACCAACACTTTACATGTTTTGTTCATGTCGTTGGGGTGGGGGAAAGTAAAAGTCAGTTGGGGGTCCATAGTAGCAGTTGCACTTGGTAGCTGACTAGTGGTGGCTATTCAGCAGCCTGATGGTCTGAGGATAGAAACTGTTGTCCAGTTTTTCCCATGATGCTCTTGTATTGTCCACATCTGAGTGATCGATGCGGGAGAAGAGGGCGTGGCGGAGAAGAGGGCGTGGCGGAGAAGAGGGCGTGGCTCGGGTGGCTGGGTTCCCTGGTGATCTTCCAGGTTTTGTAACTGTAGGGCAGGCAGTGTGCACTAGGCAGTGTGGACCAGGCAGTGATGCACCAGGCTGTGATTCAGCCCGATAGTTTATTCTCGATGGGGCTCCTGTAGAACACTGTGAGGGCCCACGGGGACAGGCCAGAGTTGCTGTCTTGCCTTCGTCACTACGGTGTCCATGTGGTTAGACCATTTCTGCTTCTCTGAGATGTGGACGCCAAGGAACTTGAAGTTATTGACTTCCTCCTGAAGTCCACAATCAGCTCCTTTGTTTTGCTGACGTTGAGGAAAAGATTGTTTACCTGGCATCAGGCCGTCTGAGTGCCTACCTCCTCCCTGTAGGCTGCCTCGTTGTTGTTGGTAATGAGGCCTACTAGTGTCGTGTCGTCAGTGAACTTGATGATGGAGTTGTAACTGTGTGAGGCCAGTCAGTCGTGGGTATACAGGAAATACAGGAGGGGACTGAGGACGCCCTTGTGGGGCCCCCATGTTGAGAATGTCGAGGATGTAACATTGCCTACCTTCACCACCTGGGGGTCGGCCTAACAGGAAGCCCAGGACCCAGTTGCACAGGGTGGAGTTCAGGCCCAAGGCTGTGAGCTTTGAATTGATCTTATAGGGCACTGTGGTATTGATGGATGAGCTGTAGTCAATGAACAGCATCCTCACATATCTATTCCTCTTGTCCAGGTGGGTGAGGGCAGTTGTGCAGTGGAATGGCCATTGTGTCATCCGTGGATCTGTCAGGGCGGTAGGTGAATTGGAGAGGGTGGAGTGTGTTGGGGAGGGAGGAGATGATGTGGTCTTAGCCTCTCAAAGCATTTCATAATGAGGGAAGTGAGTGCTACTGGTTGGTAGTCATTCAGTTCAGTTTTTTTCCCTTTCTTGGGCACTGGGGATGATAGTGGACATTAAATCAAGCTTTATTTATTCAGCACATTTCAGACATGGGATTGCAACACAATGTCCCTCAGAGGAAAAAAACTAAGAAAAACACTGAAAATAAAAACTTTTATATTTATTACACAACAAACGTAAGAGAATAAAAGATACTAAAGAGTAACAATAAATACTGATGACTTTAATACGAGGAAAAGCAAAAAGGTGTGCTTTACGATCCCTTTTAAATATGTCCACAGTCCCCCCCCCCCCTCAGGTTCTCTGGCAGGCTATTCCAGAGGCTGGGGGCATAGTAAGTAGCCTCTTGGTCCTGGGCTTTGGGATAGTTAAAAGGCTGTCTCTCCATGCCTCTTGGTCCTAGGCTTTGGGATAGTTAAAAGGCTGCTCTCTCCATGCCTCTTAGTCCTGGGCTTTGGGATAGTTAATATGATATAGGGGACGCTTGCGTCCCACTTGGGAAAAAAACAGGGAAAAAGCAGCGTGGCAAATTCAATTCAAATCATGATCTAAAATCAAACATTCATTAAATCACATGTAAGATACTCAATTAAAGCTACACTCGTTGTGAATCCAGCCAACATGTCAGATTTCAAAAAGCTTTTAGTTGGAAAGCATTAAGAAGCTTTTATCTGATGATAGGACTATGTCAATAAAGAGGGTAGCATATTTCAAACCTGCAGGCGCTACACAAAATCCTGAAATAAAATATAAAGCACACCTTTGACAAGCTTCTTTTGTTGGCACTCCAATATGTCCCATAAACATCACAATTGGTCCTTTTGTTCGATTAATTCCGTCCGTATTTATCCAAAATGTCCATTTATTTGGCGCGTTGGTAATAACCAGGTCCAATAATAACCAGAAAGCCCCTTGGTAATAACCAGGTCCAATAGAAAGCCCCTTGGTAATAACCAGGTCCAATAGAAAGCCCCTTGGTAATAACCAGGTCCAATAGAAAGCCCCTTGGTAATAACCAGGTCCAATAGAAAGCCCCTTGGTAATAACCAGGTCCAATAGAAAGCCCCTTGGTAGAAAGCCCCTTGGTAATAACCAGGTCCAATAGAAAGCCCCTTGGTAATAACCAGGTCCAATAGAAAGCCCCTTGGTAATAACCAGGTCCAATAGAAAGCCCCTTGGTAATAACCAGGTCCAATAGAAAGCCCCTTGGTAATAACCAGGTCCAATAGAAAGCCCCTTGGTAATAACCAGGTCCAATAGAAAGCCCCTTGGTAATAACCAGGTCCAATAGAAAGCCCCTTGGTAATAACCAGGTCCAATAGAAAGCCCCTTGGTAATAACCAGGTCCAATAGAAAGCCCCTTGGTAATAACCAGGTCCAATAGAAAGCCCCTTGGTAATAACCAGGTCAATAGAAAGCCCCTTGGTAATAACCAGGTCCAATAGAAAGCCCCTTGGTAATAACCAGGTCCAATAGAAAGCCCCTTGGTAATAACCAGGTCCAATAGAAAGCCCCTTGGTAATAACCAGGTCCAATAGAAAGCCCCTTGGTAATAACCAGGTCCAATAGAAAGCCCCTTGGTAATAACCAGGTCCAATAGAAAGCCCCTTGGTAATAACCAGGTCCAATAGAAAGCCCCTTGGTAATAACCAGGTCCAATAGAAAGCCCCTTGGTAATAACCAGGTCCAATAGAAAGCCCCTTGGTAATAACCAGGTCCAATAGAAAGCCCCTTGGTAATAACCAGGTCAATAGCCCCTTGGTAATAACCAGGTCCAATAGAAAGCCCCTTGGTAATAACCAGGTCCAATAGAAAGCCCCTTGGTAATAACCAGGTCCAATAGAAAGCCCCTTGGTAATAACCAGGTCCAGTAGAAAGCCCCTTGGTAATAACCAGGTCCAATAGAAAGCCCCTTGGTAATAACCAGGTCCATAGAAAGCCCCTTGGTAATAACCAGGTCCAGTAGAAAGCCCCTTGGTAATAACCAGGTCCAAAGCCCCTAATAACCAGGTCAAAGCCCCTTGGTAATAACCAGGTCCAATAGAAAGCCCCTTGGTAATAACCAGGTCCCCCTTGGTAATAACCAGAAAAAGCCCCTTGGTAATAACCAGGTCCAATAGAAAGCCCCTTGGTAATAACCAGGTCCAATAGAAAGCCCCTTGGTAATAACCAGGTCCAATAGAAAGCCCCTTGGTAATAACCAGGTCCAATAGAAAGCCCCTTGGTAATAACCAGGTCCAATAGAAAGCCCCTTGGTAATAACCAGGTCCAATAGAAAGCCCCTTGGTAATAACCAGGTCCAATAGAAAGCCCCTTGGTAATAACCAGGTCCAATAGAAAGCCCCTTGGTAATAACCAGGTCCAATAGAAAGCCCCTTGGTAATAACCAGGTCCAATAGAAAGCCCCTTGGTAATAACCAGGTCCAATAGAAAGCCCCTTGGTAATAACCAGGTCCAATCAGAAAGCCCCTTGGTAATAACCAGGTCCAATAGAAAGCCCCTTGGTAATAACCAGGTCAATAGAAAGCCCCTTGGTAATAACCAGGTCCAGGTCATAGAAAGCCCCTTGGTAATAACCAGGTCCA
The DNA here is from genome assembly GCF_018296145.1 of Oncorhynchus tshawytscha. Lineage (NCBI taxonomy): Eukaryota > Metazoa > Chordata > Actinopteri > Salmoniformes > Salmonidae > Oncorhynchus > Oncorhynchus tshawytscha. Next base: position 64,189 of record NW_024608670.1, on the reverse strand, counting down.
ATCCAATAGAAAGCCCCTTGGTAATAACCAGGTCCAGTAGAAAGCCCCTTGGTAATAACCAGGTCCAATAGAAAGCCCCTTGGTAATAACCAGGTCCCCCTTGGTAATAACCAGGTCCAAAGAAAGCCCCTTGGTAATAACCAGGTCCAATAGAAAGCCCCTTGGTAATAACCAGGTCCAATAGAAAGCCCCTTGGTAATAACCAGGTCCAATAGAAAGCCCCTTGGTAATAACCAGGTCCAATAGAAAGCCCCTTGGTAATAACCAGGTCCAATAGAAAGCCCCTTGGTAATAACCAGGTCCAATAGAAAGCCCCTTGGTAATAACCAGCCCCCTTGGTAACCAGGTTGGTAATAACCAGGTCCAATAGAAAGCCCCTTGGTAATAACCAGGTCCAATAGAAAGCCCTTGGTAATAACCAGGTCAATAGCCCCTTGGTAATAACCAGGTCCAATAGAAAGCCCCTTGGTAATAACCAGGTCCAATAGAAAGCCCCTTGGTAATAACCAGGTCCAATAGAAAGCCCCTTGGTAATAACCAGGTCCAATAGAAAGCCCCTTGGTAATAACCAGGTCCAATAGAAAGCCCCTTGGTAATAACCAGGTCCAGTAGAAAGCCCCTTGGTAATAACCAGGTCCAATAGAAAGCCCCTTGGTAATAACCAGGTCCAATAATAACCAGGTCCAGTAGAAAGCCCCTTGGTAATAACCAGGTCAATAGAAAGCCCCTTGGTAATAACCAGGTCCAATAGAAAGCCCCTTGGTAATAACCAGGTCCAATAGAAAGCCCCTTGGTAATAACCAGGTCCAATAGAAAGCCCCTTGGTAATAACCAGGTCCAGGTAGAAAGCCCCTTGGTAATAACCAGGTCAATAGAAAGCCCCTTGGTAATAACCAGGTCCAATAGAAAGCCCTTGGTAATAACCAGGTCCAATAGAAAGCCCCTTGGTAATAACCAGGTCCAATAGAAAGCCCCTTGGTAATAACCAGGTCCAATAGAAAGCCCCTTGGTAATAACCAGGTCCAATAGAAAGCCCCTTGGTAATAACCAGGTCCAATAGAAAGCCCCCCTTGGTAATAACCAGGTCCAATAGAAAGCCCCTTGGTAATAACCAGGTCCAATAGAAAGCCCCTTGGTAATAACCAGGTCCAATAGAAAGCCCCTTGGTAATAACCAGGTCAATAGAAAGCCCCTTGGTAATAACCAGGTCCAATAGAAAGCCCCTTGGTAATAACCAGGTCCAATAGAAAGCCCCTTGGTAATAACCAGGTCCAATAGAAAGCCCCTTGGTAATAACCAGGTCCATAGAAAGCCCCTTGGTAATAACCAGGTCCAATAGAAAGCCCCTTGGTAATAACCAGGTCCAGGTAGAAAGCCCCTTGGTAATAACCAGGTCCAGTAGAAAGCCCCTTGGTAATAACCAGGTCCAATAGAAATCCCCATGGTAATAACCAGGTCCAATAGAAAGCCCCTTGGTAATAACCAGGTCCAATAGAAAGCCCCTTGGTAATAACCAGGTCCAATAGAAAGCCCCTTGGTAATAACCAGGTCCAATAGAAAGCCCCTTGGTAATAACCAGGTCCCATAGAAAGACCCTTTGTAATAACCAGGTCCAATAGAAAGCCCCTTGGTAATAACCAGGTCCAATAGAAAGCCCCTTGGTAATAACCAGGTCCAATAGAAAGCCCCTTGGTAATAACCAGGTCCAATAGAAAGCCCCTTGGTAATAACCAGGTCCAATAGAAAGCCCCTTGGTAATAACCAGGTCCAATAGAAAGCCCCTTGGTAATAACCAGGTCCAATAGAAAGCCCCTTGGTAATAACCAGGTCCAATAGAAAGCCCCTTGGTAATAACCAGGTCCAATAGAAAGACCCTTGGTAATAACAGGTCCCATTAGAAAGCCCCTTGGTAATAACCAGGTCCAATAGAAAGCCTCTTGGTAATAACCAGGTCCAATAGAAAGCCCCTTGGTAATAACAGGTCCAATAGAAAGCCCCTTGGTAATAACCAGGTCCAATAGAAATCCCCATGGTAATAACCAGGTCCAGTAGAAAGCCCCTTGGTAATAACCAGGTCCAATAGAAATCCCCTTGGTAATAACCAGGTCCAATAGAAAGCCCCTTGGTAATAACCAGGTCCAATAGAAAGCCCCTTGGTAATAACCAGGTCAATAGAAAGCCCCTTGGTAATAACCAGGTCCAATAGAAAGCCCCTTGGTAATAACCAGGTCCAATAGAAAGCCCCTTGGTAATAACCAGGTCCAATAGTGTAATAACCAGGTCCAATAGAAAGCCCCTTGGTTAAAGCCCCTTGGTAATAACCAGGTCCAATAGAAAGCCCCTTGGTAATAACCAGGTCCAATAGAAAGCCCCTTGGTAATAACCAGGTCCAATAGAAAGCCCCTTGGTAATAACCAGGTCCAATAATAACCAGGTCCAATAGAAAGCCCCTCCAATAGAAAGCCCCTTGTAATAACCAGGTCCAATAGAAAGCCCCTTGGTAATAACCAGGTCCAATAGAAAGCCCCTTGGTAATAACCAGGTCCAATAGAAAGCCCCTTGGTAATAACCAGGTCCCCCTTGGTTATAGTCCAAGAAAGCCCCTTGGTAATAACCAGGTCCAATAGAAAGCCCCTTGGTAGAGAAAGCCCCTTGGTAATAACCAGGTCCCCCCTTGGTAATAACCAGGTCCAATAGAAAGCCCCTTGGTAAAGCCCCTTGGTAATAACCAGGTCAGAAAGCCCCTTGGTAATAGAAAAGCCCCTTGGTAATAACCAGGTCCAAAAGCCCCTTGGTAGAAAGCCCCTTGGTAATAACCAGGTCAATATAGAAAGCCCCTTGGTAATAACCAGGTCCAATAGAAAGCCCCTTGGTAATAACCAGGTCCAATAGAAAGCCCCTTGGTAATAACCAGGTCCAATAGAAAGCCCCTTGGTAATAACCAGGTCCAATAGAAAAAGCCCCTTGGTAATAACCAGGTCCAAGAAAGCCCCTATAACCAGGTCCAATAGAAAGCCCCTTGGTAATAACCAGGTCCAATAAAATAACCAGCCCCTTGGTAATAACCAGGTCCAGGAAAGCCCCTCCAGTAATATAAAGCCCCTTGGTAATAACCAGGTAATAACCAGGTCCAATAGAAAGCCCCTTGGTAATAACCAGGTCCAATAGAAAGCCCCTTGGTAAGAAAGCCCCTTGGTAATAACCAGGTCCAGTAGAAAGCCCTTGGTAATAACCAGGTCCAATAGAAAGCCCCTTGGTAATAACCAGGTCCAATAGAAAGCCCCTTGGTAATAACCAGGTCCAAAAGCCCTAATAACCAGAAAAGCCCCTTGGTAATAACCAGGTCCAATAGAAAGCCCCTTGGTAATAACCAGGTCCAATAGAAAGCCCCTTGGTAATAACCAGGTCCAATAGAAAGCCCCTTGGTAATAACCAGGTCCAATAGAAAGCCCCTTGGTAGAAAGCCCCTTGGTAATAACCAGGTCCAAAAGCCCCTAATAACCAGAAAGCCCCTTGGTAATAACCAGGTCCAATAGAAAGCCCCTTGGTAATAACCAGGTCCAAATAACCAGGTCCAATAGAAAGCCCCTTGGTAATAACCAGGTCCAGTAGAAAGCCCCTTGGTAATAACCAGGTCCAATAGAAAGCCCCTTGGTAATAACCAGGTCCAATAGAAAGCCCCTTGGTAATAACCAGGTCCAATAGAAAGCCCCTTGGTAATAACCAGCTCCAGGCCCTTAGTAATAACCAAAAGCCCCTTGGAAACCAGCTCCAGCCCAGGTCCAATAGAAAGCCCCTTGGTAATAACCAGGTCCAATAGAAAGCCCCTTGGTAATAACCAGGTCCAATTGGTAATAACCAGGTCCAAAGCCCCTTGGTAATAACCAGGTCCAATAGAAAGCCCCTTGGTAATAACCAGGTCCAATAGAAAGCCCCTTGGTAATAACCAGGTCCAATAGAAAGCCCCTTGGTAATAACCAGGTCCAATAGAAAGCCCCTTGGTAATAACCAGGTCCAATAGAAAGCCCCTTGGTAATAACCAGGTCCAATAGAAAGCCCCTTGCCCCTTGGTAATAACCAGGTCCAATAGAAAGCCCCTTGGTAATAACCAGGTCCAATAGAAAGCCCCTTGGTAATAACCAGGTCCAATAGAAAGCCCTTGGTAATAACCAGGTCCAATAGAAAGCCCCTTGGTAATAACCAGGTCCAATAGAAAGCCCCTTGGTAATAACCAGGTCCAATAGAAAGCCCCTTGGTAATAACCAGGTCCAATAGAAAGCCCCTTGGTAATAACCATGTCCAATAGAAAGCCCCTGGGTAATAACCAGGTCCAGTAGAAAGCCCCTTGGTAATAACCAGGTCCAATAGAAAGCCCCTTGGTAATAACCAGGTCCAATAGAAAGCCCCTTGGTAATAACCAGGTCCAATAGAAAGCCCCTTGGTAATAACCAGGTCCAATAGAAAGCCCCTTGGTAATAACCAGGTCAAACCATGCTCCTTTTCAAGTCTTGCGCAACTCTCAACAGTGTTACGCAGTTCCAAGATGGCCGTACTTCTTCATTGCACAAATGAATAACCTCAACCAAATTCCAAAGACTGGTGACATCCAGTGGAAGCGGTAGGAACTGAAAAACAAGAAATATCGTTTCCCAATGAGAAGTCACTGAACAGACAGAGACCTCAAAAAAAAAAAAAAACATCTGAACGGTTAGTCCTCGGGGTTTTGTCTGCTACATAAGTTCTGTTATGCTCACAGACATGATTCAAACAGTGTTAGAAGCTTCAGAGTGTTTTCTATCCAAATCTACCAATAATATGCATATCTTATATTCTTGGCATGAGTAGCAGGAAGTTGAAATTGGGCACGCTATTTATCCAAAAGTGAAAATGCTGCCCCCTATACCTTAAGAAGTTAACAGTCTGATGGCCTTGAGATAGAAGCTGTGTTTCAATCTCTCGGTCCCAGCTTTGATGCACCTGTACTGACCTCGCCTTCTGGATGACAGCGGGGTGAACAGGCAGTGGCTCGGGTGGTTGTTGTCCTTGATGATGAAGCCACATTTCTTCAGCCTTAGGAGGTTGAAGAGGTGCTGTTAGCGCCTTCTTCACCACGCTGTCTGTGTTGGTGGTCCATTTCAGTGTGTCGTGATGTGTACGCCAAGGAACTTAAAACGTTCTACCTTCTTCACTGTTGTCCTTTCGTTTTGGTGTTTCCTGAGGTCCACAATCATCTCCTTTCTTTTTTTTGACGTTGAGTGAGAGGTTGTTTTCCTGACGCCACACTCCGAGGGCCCTCACCTCCTCTCTGTAGGCTGTCTCGTCGTTGTTGGTAATCAAGCCCACTACTGTCGTCTGCAAACTTGATGATTGAGTTGGAGGCGTGCTTGGCATGTGGTAGTTTAAGTTTGAAATCCCTGGTGCTGGGACCAACCAGGGCATCAGGATAGGAAAACTAACAGTTCATGTTGAACTGAGTCTTTCGTTTTGTCATCTCACTTTGAGAGAGAAAAGGAAAGGTCCAGAGTGTTGATGGAACTGAGTGAGAATTCTTAGTGTGTTATTCTGTTTGGATGCAAAGACAATTTGTGTGTGTGTGTGTGAAGCTCTATACAACTGTATTTAAAGGCTAGAATAAAGGTTTTTGCCTGTACCCAGTGTCATGAATAGTACAAAGACAAATTATATGACAGGAATGCAATAAGCTGGCAAGAAAACACACACACACACACACACACACACACACACACTCACACTCACACTCACACTCACACTCACACTCACACACACACTCACACACACACACACACACACACACACACACACACACACACACACACACACACGTACACACACACACACACTCACACTCACACACACACACACACACACACACACACACACACACACACACACACACACACACACACACACACACACACACACACACACACTAACAACTACAGGACTAAAAATTGACTGAATTATAGATGAAAACAAACTCAAACTGCAACTATAATATAGATCACTTTGCTTCCATTTGTCATTGCTGTCAGTGCAGAGAAGGCATGTGTGTGTGCGTGTGCGTGTGCGTGCGAGTGCGTGTGCATGTCTGTGTGCGTGCGCGTGCGCATGTCTGTGTGCGTGCGCGTGCGTGTGCGTGTGTGTGTGTGTGCATCAGTTTGTGTTGATCAGTGGACACCTTGACAGTTTGCTGACCTACATTACTGACATAGCAGCTGTATCGATCTCATTACTCATTACTGACATACTGACATAGCAGATACATATCAGATCTCAACACCTCAGAGTCATTAGCAGACGTTTCACAGAGAGACTGACAGGAAGTTACTTACTAATTACTAGGAAGTACATCCACACATCACAGCCATAGAAATGACACTTTTCCTACAATAATACTTATGAGTCAGAGGTAGAAGAGGGGAGGGTTTGGTTAGGGAAATGTGGTCCTCCCCTCGTTCTCTCTCTCTCTCTCCCTCTCTCTCAATTCAATTCAATTTAAGAGGCTTTATTGGCATGGGAAACATGTGTTAACATTGCCAAAGCAAGTGAGGTAGATAATATATAAAGTGAAATAAACGATAAAAATGAACAGTAAACATTACACATACAGAAGTTTCAAAACAATAAAGACATTACAAATGTCATATTATATATATATACAGTGTTTTAACAATGTACAAATGGTTAAAGTACACAAGGGAAAATAAATAAGCATAATATGGGTTGTATTTACAATGGTGCTTGTTCTTCACTGGTTGCCCTTTTCTCGTGGCAACAGGTCACAAATCTTGCTGCTGTGATGGCACACTGTGGTATTTCACCCAGTAGATATGGGAGTTTATCAAAATTGGGTTTGTTTTCTAAATCTTTGTGGATCTGTGTAATCTGAGGGAAATATGTCTCTCTAATATGGTCATACATTGGGCAGGAGGTTAGGAAGTGCAGCTCAGTTTCCACCTCATTTTGTGGGCAGTGAGCACATAGCCTGTCTTCTCTTGAGAGCCATGTCTGCCTACGGCGGCCTTTCTCAATAGCAAGGCTATGCTCACTGAGTCTCTACATAGTCAAAGCTTTCCGTCAGTTTGGGTCAGTCACAGTGGTCAGGTATTCTGCCGCTGTGTACTCTCTGGTTAGGGCCAAATAGCATTCTAGTTTGCTCTGTTTTTTTGTTAATTCTTTCCAATGTGTCAAGTAATTATCTTTTTGTTTTGTCATGATTTGGTTGGGTCTAATTGTGTTGCTGTCCTGGGGCTCTGTGGGGTGTGTTTGTGTTTGTGAACAGAGCCCCAGGACCAGCTTGCTTAGGGGACTCTTCTCCAGGTTCATCTCTCTGTAGGTGATGACTTTGTATTTTCCCTCTCTCTCCCCTATCTCTCTCGGTCTCTCTCTCTCTCTCTCTCTCTCTCTCTCTCTCTCTCTCTCTCTCTCTCTCTCTCTCGCTCTCTCTCTGAATTTAGATTCCTGGCAGAGTGTGTGAGCGCTACAGGGGACTAGTGTATCAGTCGGTGTGCTTGTGAGAAGTCTTTTCCTAACTGCAGACATGGAGACCCATTTCCTGATGAGAGTGTTGTAAGTACAGATAATAGGTACAACACACAGGTACAACACACACAGGTACAACATACAGGTACAACACACAGGTACAACACACAGGTACAACACATGCAGGTACAACACACAGGTACAACACACACAGGTACAACAGACATAGGTACAACACACAGGTACAACACACTCAGGTACAACACACACAGGTACAACAGACAGGTACAACACACAGGTACAACACACAGGTACAACACACTCACTTACAACACACAGGTACAACACACACAGGTACAACACACACAGGTACAACACACGCAGGTACAACACACAGGTACAACAGACAGGTACAACAGACAGGAACAACACACAGGTACAACAGACAGGTACAACATACAGGTACAACACACAGGTACAACACACAGGTACAACACACACAGGTACAACACACGCAGGTACAACACACAGGTACAACACACACAGGTACAACACACAGGTACAACACACACAGGTACAACACACAGGTACAACACACACAGGTACAACACACAGGTACAACACACGCAGGTACAACAGACAGGTACAACACACAGGTACAACAGACAGGTACAACACACACACAGGTACAACACACAGGTACAACACACAGGTACAACACACACACAGGTACAACACACAGGTACAACACACAGGTACAACACACAGGTACAACACACAGGTACAACACACACAGGTACAACACACGCAGGTACAACACACGCAGGTACAACACACAGGTACAACAGACAGGAACAACACACAGGAACAACACACAGGTACAACAGACAGGTACAACATACAGGTACAACACACAGGTACAACACACAGGTACAACACACAGGTACAACACACACAGGTACAACACACGCAGGTACAACACACAGGTACAACACACAGGTACAACACACACATGTACAACATACAGGTACAACACACACAGGTACAACATACAGGTACAACACACAGGTACAACACACACAGGTACAACACACTCAGGTACAACACACAGGTACAACACACACAGGTACAACACACGCAGGTACAACACACAGGTACAACACACACAGGTACAACACACAGGTACAACACACACAGGTACAACACACACAGGTACAACACACACAGGTACAACACACTCAGGTACAACACACACAGGTACAACACACAGGTACAACACACAGGTACAACACACACACAGGTACAACACACAGGTACAACACACAGGTACAACACACTCAGGTACAACACACACAGGTAAAACACACAGGTACAACACACAGGTACAACACACAGGTACAACACACTCAGGTACAACACACTCAGGTACAACACACACAGGTACAACACACAGGTACAACACACAGGTACAACACACACAGGTACAACACACGCAGGTACAACACACAGGTACAACACACAGGTACAACACACACAGGTACAACACACAGGTACAACACACAGGTACAACACACAGGTACAACACACACAGGTACAACACACACAGGTACAACACACAGGTACAACACACACAGGTACAACACACACAGGTACAACACACACAGGTACAACACACAGGTACAACAC
>NW_024608670.1:32500-47500 GCF_018296145.1 Oncorhynchus tshawytscha | reverse complement strand
CTCTGACTAGCTTTAATGGGGGAGAGAACACATAGATACACTCATAATACTCTGACTAGCTTTAATGGGGGAGAGAACACATAGATACACTCATAATACTCTGACTAGCTTTAATGGGGGAGAGACCACATAGATACCGTCATAATACTCTGACTAGATTTAATGGGGGAGAGAACACATACAGTTGAAGTCAGACGTTTAAATACACCTTAGCCAACTACATTTCAACTCAGTTTTTCACAATTCCTGACATTTAATCACAGTAAAAATTCCCTGTCTTAGGTTAGTTAGGATCACCACTTTATTTTAAGAACGTGAAATGTCAGAGTAATAGTAGAGAAGATGATTTATTTCAGCTTTTATTTCTTTCATCACATTCCCGGTGGGTCAGAAGTTTACATACACTAAATTAGTATTTGGTTTTGGGTAGCCTTCCCACAATAAGTTATTCCTCCTGATAGAGCTAGTGTAATGGAGTCAGTTTTTTTAGGCCACCTTGCTCGCACACGCTTTTTCAATTCTACTCCTAAGTCTACTCCTAATGATAGACTCAGTATTAGATAATGTGGTATTATCTTAATGTATCCCTCTGATAGACTCAGTATTAGATAACGTGGTATTAGCATAATCTAGCGATAATCTAGCTAGATTTCTAAGCCTTGAGGCAATTGAGACATGGTTTGTGTATGTGTGTAAAGGGTGAACGTGCGAGGAAACAGATTGAAGTGCTTTTGATTGGGGTAGGGTGGTAGGGTGGTAGGGGGGTAGGGTGGTAGGGTGGTAGGGGGTAGGGTGGTAGGGTAGTAGGGTGGTAGGTGCCAAGCATGCTGGTTTGGTTTTTCATGCTTTACAGTTTCCTACATGGTATCAGGGAACGGTCTACTACCCAAAGGACATCCAGCCAATTTGACACAACTGTCAAACATCGAAAGCATTGGAGCCAACATCCCTGTGGCACCTTGTAGAGCCCCGACGAACTGAGGATTCAATATTAGGAAGGTGGTTCTTCATGTTTGCTATATTCAGTGTATTTTGGATACAGCGATCAGATTATTATTACAGATCATTTCTTTAGTTTAGTTGTTTTATCTGATTAAAGGACGTCATGAAGCTCTCTGCACACGTCCCAAATGACAAGCTATTCCCTGCATAGTTTATCACAGTGCCATCCGTTTTGTAACCAAAACTCTGCACCCGTCCCAAATGACAAGCTATTCCCTACATAGTTTATCACAGTGCCATCCGTTTTTGTAACCAAAGCCAAATACACCACCCACCACTGCGACATGTATGCTCTCGTTGGCTGGCCCTCGCTACATATTCATCGCCAAACCCACTGGCTCCAGGTCATACTCCGGCAGGGTAGCCTAGTGGTTAGAGCGTTGGACTAGTAACCGGAAGGTTGTAAGTTCAAATCCCCGAGCTGACAAGGTACAAATTTGTTGTTCTGCCCTTGAACAGTTAACCCACTGTTCCTAGGCTGTCATTAAAAGTAAGAATTTGTTCTTAACTGACTTGCCTCGTTAAATGAAGGTAAAATAAAAAAATCTATAAGTCTTAGCTAGGTTATGCTCCGCCAGCTCACTGGTCACGATAACAACACCCACCCGTAGCAGGTATATCCCACTGGTCATCCCCAAAGCAAACACCTCCTTTGGTCGCCTTTTCTTCCAGTTCTCTGCTGCCAATGACTGGAACGAATTGCAAAAATCGCTGAAGTTGGAGACTTATATCTCCCTCACCAACTTTAAACATCAACTATCTGAGCAGCTAACAGATCGCTGCAGCTGTACATAGTCCATCGGTAAATAGCCCACCCAATCTACCTACCTCATCCCCATACTCTTTTTATTTTATATACTTTTCTGCTCTTTTGCATCCCAGTATCTCTACCTGCACATCATCATCTGCACATCCATCACTCCAGTGTTAATTTTCTAAATTGTAATTACTTCGCTACTATGGCCTATTTATTGCGTTACCTCCTCATGCCATTTTTATTTCTATTGTGTTATTGACTTATTGTTTATTCCGTGTGTAACTCTGTGTTGTTGTTTGTGTCGCACTGCTTTGCTCTGCATTATCTTGGCCAGATCGCAGTTGTAAATGAGAACTTGCTCTCAACTGGCCTACCTGGTTAAATAATGGTAAAATATCTATATATTTTTTAAATAGAGCAAAACTTTTGAAAGTTTTGCAAATCACTGGGTCCATGAAACAAATCACTGAAACACAGCACTGGGCCCATAAACACAGCACTGGGCCCATGAAACACAGCACTGGGCCCATAATACACAGCACTGGGCCCATGAAACACAGCACTGGGCCCATAATACAAATCACTGGGCCCATGAAACACAGCACAGCACTGGGCCCATAAACAAATCACAGCACTGGGCCCATAATACACAGCACTGGGCCCATGAAACACAGCACTGGGCCCATGAATACACAGCACTGGGCCCATGAAACACAGCACTGGGCCCATAAAACACAGCACTGGGCCCATGAAACACAGCACTGGGCCCATAATACACAGCATGAAACACAGCACTGGGCCCATGAAACACAGCACTGGGCCCAAAAACACAGCACTGGGCCCATAAAACCCATGAAATCAGCACTGGGCCCTTGAAACACAACCAGTTAGCTTGGGTTCTGACTGTCGTTGTGAGGTCAGAGCTTTTCGGAACAACCCTACTCATTGTCCAGAGCGTCCATTGTGCGCTATTAATGCGAAACGCTCTAAATTTACAATCAGACAATCTGACAGCACAGTTGCAGTCACCAACGCTCTGGATAACATAACAGCCTAACCAACTCTGCTAGAGAGAGTAATGTTCAGTTAGCTGTTCTCTCTCTCTCTCTCTTAGATGTCTGGGAGTAGCTGGCAAGTTACTACAGAATGAATGGATCAACCCTTAAAGAGATGGGTGGGGCTAAGGCTTAAGTGGGTGTGAACAATGCTGAATGGGTGTGGTCTAAGGCTTAAGTGGGTGTGAACAATGCTGAATGGGTGTGGTCTAAGGCTTAAGTGGGTGTGAACAATGCTGAATGGGCGGAGACAAATAAAGGCTCTCCAATAGTAGAACCAAAACATTGAAAGACAGGTTTTCTCAAACGTGAGTTTACAAGTTGATCAACTTTCAAAGCAGAATTACTTTCCCATTGTTCCTCAACTGTAGTGTCTGATCTACCATTTTCTAGATCTGAGTCTCTACTTTTATTCAATGTAAAAAATACAAAATACAAAAATGTTGCTACGTAAGAATCCAGGTGGTGAGTCACATGTCTGAGTGTGTGTGTATTAGTGTGTGTGTATTAGTGTGTGTGTATTAGTGTGTGTCTATTAGTGTGTGTATTAGCGTGTGTGTATTAGTGTGTGTATTAGTGTGTGTGTATTAGTGTGCGTGTAGTGTGTGTGTATTAGTGTGTGTGTATTAGTGTGTGTGTATTAGTGTGTGTATTAGTGTGTGTGTATTAGTGTGTGTGTATTAGTGTGCGTGTATTAGTGTGTGTGTATTAGTGTGTGTGTATTAGTGTGCGTGTATTAGTGTGTGTGTGTGTATTAGTGTGTGTCTATTAGTGTGTGTGTGTATTAGTGTGTGTATTAGCGTGTGTGTATTAGTGTGTGTATTAGTGTGTGTGTATTAGTGTGTGTGTATTAGTGTGTGTGTGTGTGTATTAGTGTGTGTGTATTAGTGTGTGTGTATTAGTGTATGTGTATTAGCGTGTGTCTATTAGTGTGTGTATTAGTGTGTGTGTGTGTGTATTAGTGTGTGTGTATTAGTGTGTGTGTATTAGTGTGTGTGTATTAGTGTATGTGTATTAGCGTGTGTCTATTAGTGTGTGTATTAGTGTGTGTGTATTAGTGTGTGTGTGTGTTAGTGTGTGTCTATTAGTGTGTGTCTTAGTGTAGTGTGTGTATTAGCGTGTGTGTGTGTATTAGTGTGTGTATTAGTGTGTGTGTATTAGTGTGTGTGTATTAGTGTGTGTATTAGTGTGTATTAGTGTGTCTATTAGTGTGTGTATTAGTGTGTGTGTATTAGTGTGCGTGTATTAGTGTGTGTGTATTAGTGTATGTGTATTAGCGTGTGTCTATTAGTGTGTGTATTAGTGTGTGTATTAGTGTGTGTGTATTAGTGTGTGTGCACATGTGTGTGTATGAGTGTGTGTGTATTAGTGTGTGTGTATTAGTGTGTGTATTAGTGTGTGTGTATTAGTGTGTGTGTAGTGTGTATTAGTGTGTGTGTATTAGTGTGTGTGTATTAGTGTGTATTAGTGTGTGTGTATTAGTGTGTGTGCACATGTGTGTATTAGTGTGTGTATTAGTGTGTGTATTAGTGTGTGTATATTGTGTGTATTAGTGTGTGTGCACATGTGTGTGTATTATGAGTGTGTATTAGTGTGTGTGTGTTAGTGTGTGTATTAGTGTGTGTGTATTAGTGTGATTAGTGTGTGTCTATTAGTGAGTGTGTATGAGTGTGTGTGTGTGCGTGTATGAGTGTGTGTGTATTAGTGAGTGTGTATTAGTGTGTGTGTGTATTAGTGTGTGTGTATTAGTGTGTGTGTATTAGTGAGTGTGTGTGATTAGTGTGTGTGTGTGTGTATTAGTGTGTGTGTATTAGTGAGTGTGTATGTGTCTATTAGTGTGTGTGTGTGTATGTGTGTGTGTGTGTATGAGTGTGTGTGTGTATGTGTGTGTAGTGTGAGTGTGTATTAGTGTGTGTATTAGTGTGTGTATTAGTGTGTGTGTATTAGAGTGTGAGTGTGTATTAGTGTGTGTGTATTAGTGTGTGTATTAGTGTGTGTGTATTAGTGTGTGTGTATGAGTGTGAGTGTGTATTAGTGTGTGTGTATTAGTGTGTGTATTAGTGTGTGTGTATTAGTGTGTGTGCACATGTGTGTGTATGAGTGTGAGTGTGTATTAGTGTGCGTAGTCTAATTACCAGAGAAAGAAAGAGAGGGTGGGCGGAGAGTGGTAGAGAGAGAGAGCTTATTGGTCGATTACACAGATTTGCATATGTTATTGCAGGTGCAGTGAAATGTGTGTTTCAATCTCCAACAGTGCAGTAATAATACCTACCAATACAAAAAAAACACACATAATCCTAAAAGTAAAAAGAAAGAAATTTAAGAATTATCAGAACTAGAAATATCAGAGTGCGGAAAAAATATATACTGAGTATGTACAGTTGAAGTTTACATACACAATTTCTGACATTTAATCCTAGTAAAAATTCACCACTTTATTTTAAGAATGTGAAATGTCAGAATAATAGTAGAGAGAATGATTTATTTCAGCTTATTTCAGCTTATATTTCACATTCCCAGTGTGTCAGAAGTTTACATACACTCAATTAGTATTTGTTAGCATTGCTTTTAAATTGTTTAACTTGGGTCAAACGTTTCGGGTAGCCTTCCACAACCTTCCTACAATAAATTGGGTGAATTATGGCCCATTCCTCCTGACAGAGCTGGTGTAACGGAGTCAGGTTTGTAGGCCTCCTTGCTCGCACACGCTTTTTCAGTTCTGCCCACACATTTTCTGTGGGATTGAAGTCAAGGCTTTGTGGTGGTCACTCCAATACCTTGGCTTTGTTATCCTTAAAACTTCTTATGGCTGAGATCCCGTTTACCGGGAGCGATATGATAACAGCCAGTGAAAGTGCAGAGCGCCATATTCAAAAGAACAGAAATCTCATAATTAAAATTCCTCAAATATACATGTATTTTATATCGTTTTCAAGGTAGTCTTGTTGTTAATCCCACCACAGTGTCCGATTTTAAATGGGATTTACGGGGAAAGCACCACAAACAATTATGTTAGGTCACCAACATCTCACTAAAATACACAGAGAATTTTACCAGCCAAAGAGAGAAAGAGAAAAAGCACAAATAGAGATAAAATGAATCACTAACCTTTGATAATCTTCATCAGATGACACTCATAGGACTTCGTGTTACACAATACATGCATGTTTTGTTTGATAAAGTTCATATTTATATCAGAAAATCTGAGTTTACATTGGCATGTTAGATAGTTGGCACTAGTTCTAGAAACATCCAGTGATTTTGCATAGCCACATCATTCAACAGAAATACTCATCATAAATGTAGATGATAATACAAGTTATACACATGCAATTATAGATATACCTGTCCTTAATGCAACCGCTGTGTCTGATTTAAAAGAACATTTACGGAAAAAGAAACGCATGCAATAGTCTGAGATGGCGCTCAAAAGTAAAAAACACCACAGCCGCAAAGATGGCGTCAACATAAACAAGAAATTACATGATAAATATTCCCTTACCTTTGATGATCTTCATCAGAAAGCACTCCAGGAATCCCAGGTCCACAATAAATGTTTGTTTTG
Source organism: Oncorhynchus tshawytscha (assembly GCF_018296145.1). NCBI lineage: Eukaryota > Metazoa > Chordata > Actinopteri > Salmoniformes > Salmonidae > Oncorhynchus > Oncorhynchus tshawytscha. The sequence goes on along the minus strand of NW_024608670.1, from coordinate 41,121 downwards.
TTCGATAATGTCCGTTATTTATGTCCAAATACCTTCTTTTTTTGTTAGCGCGTTTGGTATACATATCCAAACGCTCATTCTGGTCAGCGTTATATCGGACAAAAAACTTCAAAAAGTGATATTACCGGTAGAAGAAACATTTCAAACTAAGTACAGAATCAATCATTAGGATGTTTTTAACACATAGCTTCAATAAAGTTCCAACCGGAGAATTGCTTCTTGTCTTCGTGAGCAATGGAACGCAAGTGAATACCATGAGGAATAAACATGATCAGAAAATGGCTGACTGCCAGACACCTGACTGATTCTGCTCTCATTCACTCCCACAACATCATAGAAGTCTCATTATAATTTCTATTGATGGTTGACATCTAGTGGAACCCTAGGCAGTGCAACATATCATATCTCAAGGGGATTTCATTGGGGACTCTGGTGAATACATACAATGCTCAGATTTCTGGCTTCCTGTTTTGATTTCAACTCAGGATTTCGCCTGCCAATATGAGTTCTGTTATACTCACAGACATCAATCAAACAGTTTTAGAAACGTCGGAGTGTTTTCTATCCAATACTAATAATAATATGCAAATATTAGAAACTGAGACTGAGGAGCAGGCCGTTTACTTTAGGCACCTTAATCATCCAAGCTACTCAATACTGCCCCAGCCATAAAATGTTAAGCCACAACTTTAGAAGTATGCTTGAGGTCATTATTCATTTGGAAGACCCTTTTGCAAACAAGCTTTAACTTCCTGACTGATGTCTTGAGATGTTGCTTCAATATGTCCACATAATTTTCCTTTCTCATGATTGCATCTATTTTGTGAAGTGCACCAGTCCCTCCTGAGCAAAGCACCCCACAACATGATGCTGCCACCCCCATGCTTCACGGTTGGGATGGTGTTCTTCGGTTTGCAAGCCTCCCCCTTTTTCCTCCAAACATAATGATGGTCTTCACGGCCCAACAGTTCTATTTTTGTTTCATCAGACCAGGGAATATTTATCCAAAAAGTACGATCTTTGTCCCCATGTGCTTTTGCAAACCGTTTTTTATGGCGGTTTTGGAAGAGTGGCTTCTTCCTTTCTGAGCTGCCTTTCAGGTTATGTCGATATAGGACTCGTTTTACTGTGGATATAGATACTTTTGTACCTGTTTCCTCCAGCATCTTCACAAGGTCCTTTGCTGTTGTTCTGGGATTGATTTGCACTTTTCACACCAAAGTACATTCATCTCTAGGAGACAGAACGTGTCTCCTTCCTGAGTGGTATGACGGCTGCGTAGTCCCATGGTGTTTATACTTGCGTACTATTGTTTGTACAGATGAACGTGGTACCTTCAGGTGTTTTCTGTGCTTCATGGGCCCAGTTCTGTGTTTCTATGGGCCCAGTTCTGTGTTTTCTATGGGCCCAGTTCTCTGGGCCCATTTCTGTTTCTATGGGCCCAGTGATGTGTTTCTATGGGCCCAGTGATGTGTTTCTATGGGCCCAGTTCTGTGTTTCTATGGGCCCAGTGATGTGTTTCTATGGGCCCAGTGCTGTGCTTCATGGGCCCAGTTCTGTGTTTCTATGGGCCCAGTGATGTGTTTCTATGGGCCCAGTTCTGTGTTTCTATGGGCCCAGTTCTGTGTTTTCTATGGGCCCAGTGATGTGTTTCTATGGGCCCAGTTCTGTGTTTCTATGGGCCCAGTTCTGTGTTTCTATGGGCCCAGTTCTGTTTTCTCTGGGCCCAGTTCTTCTGTGTTTCTATGGGCCCAGTGCTCAGGAACTGAAGCTCAATGCATTACGTATGTGAGATAACTCTGTAACAGGTCATAGACAAGGTTTACTTCCAACACCGTCAAACCAATAGAGTGTTAAGTGAGTCTTTAGGAAGGGTTAAGTGTGTTGTACTTGTGCTCTGCTGTTTTCTCTACCTACTGTAATAATGTCATTGTGACTCACATTCAATGCTGATAGACTGGGGTCAATGACAGGCAATTGACACACACACACACACACACACACACACACACACACACACACACACACACACACACACACACACACACACACACACACACATCTGCTGTAGCCTCTCTTTCTAGTGTCATTTGGAACAGGCAATCTGTTGTTGGCTGATTATGGATTCATAGACGATTGAAACAAAGATTGGTATTCATAGAGATACATTCAGATGTGTTGGTGGGTAGTCATCAGGTAGGTAGTCATCAGGTAGGCAGGTAGTCGAGTCATCAGGTAGGTAGGTAGTAGAGTCATCAGGTAGGTAGGTAGCCGAGTCATCACGTAGGTAGTTAGTCGAGTCATCAGCTAGGTAGTCATCAGGTAGGTAGTCGAGTCATCAGGCAGGTAGGTAGTCGAGTCATCAGGTAGGTAGGGAGTCGAGGTCATCAGGTAGGTAGTCGAGTCATCAGGTAGGTAGTCATCAGGTAGGTAGAGAGTCATCAGGTATGTAGTTGAGTCATCAGGTAGGTAGTCGAGTCATCAGGTAGGTAGAGAGTCATCAGGTAGGTAGTCGAGTCATCAGGTAGGTAGGGAGTCGAGTCATCAGGTAGGTAGGTAGTTGAGTCATCAGGTAGGTAGGTAGTCGAGGTCATCAGGTAGGTAGGTAGTAGAGTCATCAGGTAGGTAGTTAGTCGAGTCATCAGCTAGGTAGTCATCAGGTAGGTAGTCGAGGTCATCAGGTAGGTAAGGAGTCGAGTCATCAGGTAGGTAGGGAGTCGAGTCATCAGGTAGGTAGTCGAGTCATCAGGTAGGTAGGAGTCGAGTCATCAGGTAGGTATTCGAGTCATCAGGTAGGTAGGGAGTCGAGTCATCAGGTTGGTATTCGAGGGCATCAGGTAGGTAGGAGTCGAGTCATCAGGTTGGTATTCGAGTCATCATGTAGGTAAGAGTCGAGTCATCAGGTAGGTAGGTAGTCGAGTCATCAGGTAGGTATGGAGTCGAGTCATCAGGTAGGTAGGTAGTCGAGTCATCAGGTAGGTAGGGAGTCGAGTCATCAGGTAGGTAGGGAGTCGAGTCATCAGGTAGTCGGAGTCATCAGGTAGGTAGTCGGAGTCATCAGGTAGGTAGTCGAGTCATCAGGTAGGTAGTTAGTCGAGTCATCAGCTAGGTTTTCATCAGGTAGATAGTCATCAGGTAGGTAGTCGAGTCATCAGGTAGGTATGGAGTCGAGTCATCAGGTAGGTAGGTAGTTGAGTCATCAGGTAGGTAGGGAGTCGAGTCATCAGGTAGGTAGTCGAGTCATCAGGTAGGTAGGGAGTCGAGTCATCAGGTAGGTAGTCGAGTCATCAGGTAGATAGTCATCAGGTAGGTAGAGAGTCATCAGGTAGGTAGTCGAGTCATCAGGTAGGTAGTCGAGTCCTCCAGGTAGGTAGTCAAGTCATCGGGTAGGTAGAGAGTCATCAGGTAGGTAGTGTAGTCATCAGGTAGGTAGGGAGTCGAGGTCATCAGGTAGGTAGGTAGTCGAGTCATCAGGTAGGTAGGTAGTCGAGTCATCAGGTAGGTAGGTAGCCGAGTCATCAGGTAGGTAGTTAGTCGAGTCATCAGCTAGGTAGTCATCAGGTAGGTAGTCATCAGGTAGGTAGTTGAGTCATCAGGCAGGTAGGTAGTCGAGTCATCAGGTAGGTAGGAGTCCAGTCATCAGGTAGGTAGTCGAGTCATCATATAGGTAGGGAGTCGAGTCATCAGGTAGGTAGGTAGTCGAGTCATCAGGTAGATAGGTAGTCAAGTCATCAGGTAGGTATGGAGTCGAGTCATCAGGTAGGTAGGTAGGTAGTCGAGTCATCAGGTAGGTAGGGAGTCGAGTTATCAGGTAGGTAGTCGAGTCATCAGGTAGGTAGTCATCAGGTAGGTAGTTGAGTCATCAGGTAGGTAGTCGAGTCATCAGGTAGGTAGTCAAGTCATCAGGTAGGTAGTCGAGTCATCAGGTAGGTAGTCATCAGGTAGGTAGTCGAGTCATCAGGTAGGTAGTCGAGTCATCAGGTAGGTAGGGAGTCGAGTCATCAGGTAGGTAGTCGAGTCATCAGGTAGGTAGAGAGTCGAGTCATCAGGTAGGTAGGTAGTCGAGTCATCAGGTAGGTAGGAGTTGAGTTATCAGGTAGGTAGTCGAGTCATCAGGTAGGTAGTCATCAGGTAGGTTGTCGAGTCATCAGGTAGGTAGTCGAGTCATCAGGTAGGTAGTCGAGTCATCAGGTAGGTAGTCATCAGGTAGGTAGTCGAGTCATCAGGTAGGTAGTCGAGTCATCAGGTAGGTAGGGAGTCGAGTCATCAGGTAGGTGTCGAGTCATCAGGTAGGTAGAGAGTCGAGTCATCAGGTAGGTAGGTAGTCGAGTCATCAGATAGGTATGGAGTCGAGTCATCAGGTAGGTAGGTATTCGAGTCATCAGGTAGGTAGGCAGTCAAGTCATCAGGTAGGTAGGGAGTCGAGTCATCAGGTAGGTAGGGAGTCGAGTCATTATGTGGGTTCATCTCTGTCTGTAAATATTACATGTATGGGTGTTTTAATTCATATTACCTCAACTACCTCCACTACCTGGTACCCCCGCACTTTGACTTGGTACCGGTAATTCTTGCATATTGCCTCGTTATTGTTATAAATTTTGATAGTATTTTCTATTTTTGTTTGCACATTTATTTTACTTTTTAACCTTTAACCTAACTTGCATTGTTGGGAATGTGCTGGTAAGATTGTAAGAATTTATCAAAAGCAAGGCTATACTCACTGAGTCTAAGCTGTTTTGTCCCGGAAGTTTTCTAAAAGGGATTGAATTTGTTGATTCCTAATTGCTTCCTAATTTGGTAGATTTCTACACTACTTTTGTTCTGTCTAATATTGTTCAGTTCCTTTGGCTTTGATGCCTCATGATTGGGCATTGCTCTGTTCAGGTAGACTGAGATTTTGCTGTGATCTGATAGGGGTGTCTGAATGCTCTAAGAGTCTGGGTTGAGGTCACCAAGAGATGAGCTATAGGTGTACCTACCATAGGAGTCCCCTCGAAGCCTACCATTGACTATGTACATACCCAGCGTGCGACAGAGCTACAGGAGTTGTGACACATTTTTGTTGGTTATGTTCTCATAGTTGAGTCTAAGGGGGCATATGGGGGAGAGGGAATGCTGTCACCTCCCGGTAGGTGTTTGTCCCCCTGTGTGCTGAGGGTGTTCTTATCCCGTTCTGGCATTTAGGATGCCACAGACTAGTACATGTCCCTGGGCCTGGAAATGATTTATTTCCCCCTCCAGTATGGAGAAGCTGTTATCGTTAAAGTATGAGGATTCTAGTGAGGGGATATAGGTAGCACACAGGAGGACAATTTGCCTCCGTTGAGATAATTTCCTCATTAATTTCTAGCCAGATGTAAAATGTTCCTGTTTTGACTAATTTAATAGAGTCAGTTAGGTCTGCTATATACCACCCACCTGGTAGTTTGGTGGATGGGACAACTTCCTCTCTTACTTCCCTATGCTCTACTTCTCTCTCTCTCTCTTCTTCCCCTGCTCTCCCTCTCTCTCTCTCTCTTTCCCCTGCTCTACCTCTCTCTCTCTCACTTCCCCTGCTCTACCTCTCTCTCTCTCTCTTCCTCTGCTCTACCTCTCTCTCTCTTCCCCTGCTCTACCTCTCTCTCTCTCTTCCCTGCTCTACCTCTCTCTCTCTCTCTTCCCCTGCTCTACCTCTCTCTCTCTCTTCCCCTGCTCTACCTCTCTCTCTCTCTTTCCCCTGCTCTACCTATCTCTCTTCCCCTCTCTCTCTCTTCCCCTCTCTCTCTCTCGCTTCTCCTGCTCTACCTCTCTCTCTCTTCCCCTCTCTCTCTCTTCCCCTGCTCTACCTCTCTCTCTCTTCCCCCTCTCTCTCGCTTCTCCTGCTCTACCTCTCTCTCTCTTCCCCCTCTCTCTCTTCCCCTGCTCTACCTCTCTCTCTCTTCCCCTCTCTCTCGCTTCTCCTGCTCTACCTCTCTCTCTCTTCCCCTCTCTCTCGCTTCTCCTGCTCTACCTCTCTCTCTTCCCCTCTCTCTCAGCTTCTCCTGCTCTACCTCTCTCTCTCTTCTTCCCCTCTCTCTCGCTTCCCCTGCTCTACCTCTCTCTCTCTTCCCCTCTCTCGCTTCCCCTGCTCTACCTCTCTCTCGCTCTGCTCTACCTCTCTCTCTCTTCCTCTCTCTCTCTTTCCCCTGCTCTCCTCTCTCTCTCTCTCACTTCCCTGCTCTCCCTCTCTCTCTCTCTCACTTCCCCTGCTCTTCTTCTCTTGCTCCCCCTCTCTCTCACTCTGCTGTCTAAGAGGAGAGAGCATCCCCCTCTTCTCCTTAATTCATCAGACATTCTCTCATTCATCACACAGACGACAGACAGGAATGCAGCGCTAAAGATTCACACAGAAGGTGAACACTTAGCAGCAGTGTTCTCTGACTCCCCACATCTCTGACTCCCCACACATCTCTCTGACTCCCACACATCTCTCTGACTCCCCACACATCTCTCTCTGACTCCCCACACATCTCTCTGACTCCCCACACATCTCTCTGACTCCCCACACTCCCCACACATCTCTCTGACTCCCCATCACTCCCCACATCTCTCTGACTCCCCACACACTCTCTCTGACTCCCCACACATCTCTCTGACTCCCCACACATCTCTCTGACTCCCCACACATCTCTCTCTGACTCCCCACACATCTCTCTGACTCCCCACATCTCTGACTCCCCCACACATCTCTGACTCCCCACACATCTCTCTGACTCCCCACACATCTCTGACTCCCCACATCATCTCTGACTCCCCAACATCTCTCTGACTCCCCACACATCTCTCTGACTCCCCACACATCTCTCTGACTCCCCACACATCTCTCTGACTCCCCACACATCTCTCTGACTCCCAAACATCATCTCTCTGACTCCCCACACATCTCTGACTGACCCACATCTCTCTGACTCCCCACACATCTCTCTGACTCCCCACACATCTCTCTGACTCCCCACACATCTCTCTGACTCCCCACACATCTCTCTGACTCCCCACACATCTCTCTGACTCCCCACACATCTCTCTCCCCACACATCTCTCTGACACATCTCTCTGACTCCCCAAACATCTCTCTGACTCCCCACACATCTCTCTGACTCCCCAAACATCTCTCTGACTCCCCACACATCTCTCTGACTCCCCACACATCTCTCTGACAGGGTTCAATCCCAGCTCTGATCTCGTTTTTTTTTTTTTGGACATCCTGGGGACCTGCTAAAATGTTCAATTTCACCTTGAATCTCTGCTTTATCTCCCTCGTCTCTTCCTCCTCGCTCCCTCCTCTCCGCCTCCTCTCTCCCTCATCTCTCCCTCATCTCTCCCTCGTCTCTCCCTGCTCTCTCCCTCGTATCTCCCTCATCTCTGCCTACTCTCTCCCTCCTCTCCCCGCCTCCTCTCTCCCTCGTTTCTCCCTCATCTCTCCCTCCCCTCTCTGCCTCCTCTCTCCCCCTCGTATCTCCCCTCCTCTCTGCCTCCTCTCTCCCTCCTCTGTCCCTCCCTCCTCTGCATCCTCTCTCCCTCCTCTCTCCCTCCTCTCTCTGCCTCCTCTCTCCCTCCCTCTCTCCCTCCTCTCTCCCTCCTCTGTCCCTCCTCTCTGCCTCCTCTCTCCTCCTCTCTACCTCCTCTCTCCCTCCTCCTGCCTCCTCTCTCCCTCCTCTCTCCCTCCTCTCTCCCTCCCCTCTCCCTCCTCTTCGCCTCCTCTCTCGCTGCGTCTCTGCCTCCTCTCTGCCTCCTCACTGCCTCCTCTCGTCCCCCTCTCTCTCTCTCTCTCTCACACACTCACTCGCTTTAGTGCAGTTAGGTGTGTGTGTGCTTCTGCACGTGTTGGATCAGCTGGCACTGTTATTGTCTGTTATTGTAGGTCACTGTGGGAGGATCAGAATGGCTGGAATATGCCAGCCTGCTCTCCCCTCAGGGTGCGCGCACACACACACACACACACACACACACACAGACACACACACACTATAATGTACATGAATGCTATCTACACTTCCCTCATCTCATCCTCTTCATCCCTAAAACCAGGGAACTGTGTTAGTGTTGTTTTCATTGCCGTTTCAACTATCTGACATTTACAAGCGTGACATCACACAGGAAACAGGCAGATGGACGGACAGAGATAGAGTAAAGAACGATTAAATGATGAACAAGGCAATAGTAAACATGACCCCCCAACCAGTGGACCCCCCTTGGGATAATTAGGGAACAATTAGTGGCAGGTATTCAAACTGGTGGATTAATAAGAGAAAACAATCACGTCTTTTATCTCTTTGTTGGAAACAAAATGGCTTCCAACGTTACGACAATCAATACGTGTGATTATTCCCCTTTGGAAAAAAATAACCTAATAAATAATAATAATAAATAAACGCCCAGGTCCCAGATGAAAATGAAATGTTCTCAACTGGCCTTCCGGGTTAAATAAAGGTGTTCTCAACTGGCCTACCTGGTTAAATAAAGGTGTTCTCAACTAGCCTACCTGGTTAAATAAAGGTGTTCTCAACTGGCCTTCCTGGTTAAATAAAGGTGTTCTCAACTGGCCTACCTGGTTAAATAAAGGTGTTCTCAACTGGCCTTCCTGGTTAAATAAAGGTGTTCTC
>NW_024608670.1:10000-30000 GCF_018296145.1 Oncorhynchus tshawytscha | reverse complement strand
AGGAAGAGAGTGGGAGAGAGAGGGGGAGAGGGGAGAGAGAGGGGGAGAGTGGGAGAGAGAGGAAGAGAGAGGTAGAGAGAGGAAGAGAGTGGGAGAGAGAGGGGGAGAGTGGGAGAGAGAGGGGGAGAGTGGGAGAGAGAGGAAGAGAGTGGGAGAGAGAGGGGGAGAGTGGGAGAGAGAGGGGGAGAGACAGAGGAAGAGAGAGGGAGAGAGACGAAGAGGGAGGACGAGAAAGGAAGAGAGAGGAAGAGGGAGAGAGAGGAGGAAGGGACAACATTTTCACCTCAGTTCACCTCTTCTGAAATCTAAGCCGTACATTATCAGCAGAGAGAGGAGATAGACAGAGAGACGAGGTAGACAGAGAGAGGAGGTAGACAGAGAGAGGAGATAGACAGAGAGAGGAGGTAGACAGAGAAAGGAGGTAGACAGAGAGAGGAGGTAGACAGAGAGAGGAGGTAGACAGAGAGAGGAGATAGACAGAGAGAGAGGAGGTAGACAGCGAGAGGAGGTAGACAGAGAGAGAGGAGGTAGACAGAGAGAGGGAGGTAGACAGAGAGAGGAGATAGACAGAGAGAGGAGGTAGACAGAGAGAGGAGATAGACAGAGAGAGGAGATAGACAGAGAGAGGAGGTAGACAGAGAGAGGAGGTAGACGGAGAGAGGAGGTAGACAGAGAGAGATATATTATCTACCTCACTTGCTTTGGCAATGTTAACACATGTTTCCCATGCCAATAAAGCCCTTGAATTGAATTGAATTGAATTGAATTGAATTGAATTGAATTGAGAGGAGGTAGACGGAGACAGAGAGAGGAGGTAGGCAGAGAGAGGAGGTAGACGGAGAGAGGAGGTAGACAGAGAGAGGAGGTAGACGGAGAGATGAAGTAGACGGAGAGAGGAGGTAGATGGAGACAGAGAGAGGAGGTAGACAGAGAGAGGAGGTAGACAGAGAGAGGAGGTAGACGGAGAGAGGAGGTAGACAGAGAGAGATATATTATCTACCTCACTTGCTTTGGCAATGTTAACACATGTTTCCCATGCCAATAAAGCCCTTGAATTGAATTGAATTGAATTGAGAGGAGGTAGACGGAGACAGAGAGAGGAGGTAGACAGTGAGAGGAGGTAGACAGTGAGAGGATGTAGACGGAGAGAGGAGGTAGACAGAGAGAGGAGATAGACAGAGAGAGGAGGTAGATGGAGAGAGGAGGTAGACGGAGACAGATAGAGGAGGTAGACGGAGAGAGGGAGGTAGACGGAGAGAGGAGGTAGACAGAGAGAGGAGGTAGACAGAGAGAGGAGGTAGACAGAGAGAGGAGATAGACAGAGAGAGGAGGTAGACAGAGAGGAGGTAGACGGAGAGAGGAGGTAGACAGAGAGAGATATATTATCTACCTCACTTGCTTTGGCAATGTTAACACATGTTTCCCATGCCAATAAAGCCCTTGAATTGAATTGAATTGAATTGAATTGAATTGAATTGAGAGAGGAGGTAGACGGAGACAGAGAGAGGAGGTAGGCAGAGAGAAGGTAGACGGAGAGAGGAGGTAGACAGAGAGAGGAGGTAGACGGAGAGATGAAGGACGGAGAGAGGAGGTAGATGGAGACAGAGAGAGAGGTAGACAGAGAGAGGAGGTAGACAGAGAGAGGAGGTAGACGGAGAGAGGAGGTAGACAGAGAGAGATATATTATCTACCTCACTTGCTTTGGCAATGTTAACACATGTTTCCCATGCCAATAAAGCCCTTGAATTGAATTGAATTGAATGAATTGAATTGAATTGAGATTGAGAGAGGAGGTAGACGGAGACAGAGAGAGGAGGTAGGCAGAGAGAGGAGGTAGACGGAGAGAGGAGGTAGACAGAGAGAGGAGGTAGACGGAGAGATGAAGTAGACAGAGAGGAGGTAGATGGAGACAGAGAGAGGAGGTAGACAGAGAGAGGAGGTAGACAGAGAAGGAGGTAGACGGAGAGAGGAGGTAGACAGAGAGAGATATATTATCTACCTCACTTGCTTTGGCAATGTTAACACATGTTTCCCATGCCAATAAAGCCCTTTGAATTGAATTGAATTGAGAGGAGGTAGACGGAGACAGAGAGGGAGGTAGACAGTGAGAGGAGGTAGACAGTGAGAATCTCTGTGACGGAGAGTTTAAAGGTAGACAGAGAGAGAGGAGATAGACAGAGAGAGGAGGTAGACGGAGAGAGAGGTAGACAGAGAGAGGAGGTAGACGGAGAAAGGAGGAAGACGGAGAGAGGAGGTAGATGGAGAGAGGAGGTAGACGGAGAGAGGGAAGTAAGGAACAGTAGGTTTAATTCATTCCAGACGTTTGTGTCGAAGGGAAGGAAACTAAGTCAGGAATAACTAAGAGGACCTGTAGTGATAAACAACCCAGCCTCTGTAAACTCTCTGTGACCTGTTTGATTTAGTTTAAAGGCCCAATGCAGACGTTTTTATCTCAGTATCAAATCATTTCCGGCTAACAATAAGTAATGTTTTGTACTTAATATGCTTAACAACAGAAACAGATTCTTAGAAAAGAGTAATTCCTCAAGCAATGAAATGTTCCTGTCTGGTCTGAGTGGTGAACACTAACTAGTCTGAGTGGGGAGGGGATAACTGAACACTAACTAGTCTGAGTGAGGAGGGGATAACTGAACACTAACTAGTCTGAGTGAGGAGGGGATAACTGAACACTAACTAGTCTGAGTGAGGAGGGGATAACTGAACACTAACTAGTCTGAGTGAGGAGGGGATAACTGAACACTAACTAGTCTGAGTGGGGAGGAGGGGATAACTGAACACTAACTAGTCTGAGTGGGGAGGGGATAACTGAACACTAACTAGTCTGGAGTGGGGAGGGGATAACTGAACACTAACTAGTCTGAGTGGGGAGGGGATAACTGAACACTAACTAGTCTGAGTGGGGAGGGGATAACTGAACACTAACTAGTCTGGAGTGGGGAGGGGATAACTGAACACTAACTAGTCTGAGTGGGGAGGGGATAACTGAACACTAACTAGTCTGAGTGGGGAGGGGATAACTGAACACTAACTAGTCTGAGTGGGGAGGGGATAACTGAACACTAACTAGTCTGAGTGGGGAGGGGATAACTGAACACTAACTAGTCTGAGTGGGGAGGGGGATAACTGAACACTAACTAGTCTGAGTGGGGAGGGGATATCTGAACACTAACTAGTCTGAGTGGGGAGGGGATATCTGAACACTAACTAGTCTGGAGTGGGGAGGGGATATCTGAACACTAACTAGTCTGAGTGGGGAGGGGAATCTGAACACTACTTAGTCTGAATGGGGAGGGGATAACTGAACACTAACTAGTCTGAGTGGGGAGGGGATAACTGAACACTAACTAGTCTGAGTGGGGAGCGGATAACTGAACACTAACTAGTCTGAGTGGGGAGGGGAAACTGAACACTAACTAGTCTGAGTGGGGAGGGGATAACTGAACACTAACTAGTCTGAGTGAGGAGGGGATAACTGAACACTAACTAGTCTGAGTGGGGAGGGGAATCTGAACACTAACTAGTCTGAGTGGGGAGGGAGTGGGGAGGATAACTGAACACTAACTAGTCTGAGTGAGGAGGAGGGGAAATCTGAATGCTAACTAGTCTGAGTGAGGAGGAGGAAATCTGAACACCAACTAGTCTGAGTGAGGAGGGAGGGAAATCTGAACACTAACTAGTCTGAGTGAGGAGGGGGAAATCTGAACACTAACTAGTCTGAGTGAGTAGGGAGGGAAATCTGAACACTAACTAGTCCCTCCATCTCTACCTCTCTATCCCCTCCATCTCTGCCTTCATCTCTCCATTCTACTCTCATTCCCTCCATTCTACCTCTCTATCCCTCCATTCCCTATCCTCCATCCTACTCTCTATCCTGCCCATTCCTACTCTCTACTCCTCCATCTCTACCTCTCTATTCCCTCCATTCTACCTTCTATCCCTCCATCTTTACCTTTCTCATTTCCATTCTACTTATCTCATTCTTTACCTCTTCTTCTATCCCCTCTCCATTCCTCATACTCTCTCTCATTCCTCTATTCTACTTCTTTATCCCCTCCTGTCTTTACCTTCTCTTATCATCTCCCTCTTCATCTCTACCTTCTCTCATCCCTCCATCTCTACCTCTCTATCCCCTCCATTCTACCTCTCATCATCCCTCCATCTCTACTCTATCTCCTCCATTCTACCTCTCATTCCTCCATCTCTACCTCTCTATCCCCTCCATCTCTACCTCTCTCTATCCCCTCCATCTCTACCTCTCTCTATCCCCTCCATCTCTACCTCTCTCTATCCCCTCCATCTCTACCTCTCTCTATCCCCTCCATCTCTACCTCTCTATCCCCTCCATCTCTACCTCTCTGTCCCCTCCATCTCTACCTCTCTATCCCCTCCATCTCTACCTCTCTCTATCCCCTCCATCTCTACCTCTCTCTATCCCCTCCATCTCTACCTGTCTATCCCCTCCATCTCTACCTCTCTATCCCCTCCATCTCTACCTCTCTCTATCCCCTCCATCTCTACCTCTCTCTATCCCCTCCATCTCTACCTCTCTATCCCCTCCATCTCTACCTTTCTCTATCCCCTCCATCTCTACCTCTCTCTATCCCCTCCATCTCTACCTCTCTCTATCCCCTCCATCTCTACCTCTCTCTATCCCCTCCATCTCTACTTCTCTATCCCCTCCATCTCTACCTCTCTCTAATCCCTCCATCTCTACCTCTCTCCCCCATCTCTACCTATCTCTCCCTCCCCTCCCTACCTCCCTCTCTCTCTCCATCTCCTCTCTCTCCCCATCCCTTCCCATCTCTACCTCTCCTTCCCATCTCTACTCTCCCTTCCCATCTCTTTCTCCATCACTTTTTATGTCTCTCTCTCTCTCTTTTCCATTCTCTCTCTCCATCCTTCCCTCTTTCTCCACATCTCTTCCTTCTTTCTCATCCCTCCCTCTCTCTCCATCCCTTATTTTTCATGTTCCTCTCTCTCTTCTTTCTTTCTATCTCTCTCCATTTTCCTTCCTCTCTCCATCTTTTCTGGCCTCTCTCCATCCCTTCATCTTTCTCTATCTCTTTTCATTCTCTCCATCCCTTTCATTCTCTCTCATCCCTTTTTCTCTCTTCTCATCCTTTTCATCTCTTCTTCATCTCTTTTCTCTCTCTCCATCTCTTCATCTTTCCATCTCTTTCATCTCTCTCCATCTCTTCCTCTCTCCATCCTTTTCATTCCTCTCTCCTTTTCCTATCCTTCTCTCTTTCTTTTTCATTCTCTCTCCATCCCTTTTTCTCTATCATTTCTTCATCTCTCTCATCCTTTTTCTCTCTCCGTCTCCTTTCATTCCTCTCCGTCTCTTCATCTCTATCTCCATTCCTCTCTCATCTTTCGTCTCCGTTCTTCCTTCTCTATCTCTTTCTCCGTTCCTCTTTTTCCTTCTCTTCATCTCTCCTTTCCTTCTCTTTCCATTCTTCCTCTCTCTCCATCTCTTTTCTTCTCTATCTTTTCCAAATATATTTACCTTCTCTCTCTATCCTTTCCTCTCTTTTTTCATCTCTTCCATCTCTCCATCCTTTCCTCTCTCTCTCTATCCTTTTCTCTTCTCTTTCATCCCTTCCTCTCTCTTTTTCTCTTCCTCTCTCTCTTTCTCTTCTCTCTCTCCATCCTTTCCTCTCTTTTCCATCTCCTTTTTCATCTCTTCTCCATCCTTTTCTCTCTCTCTCATTTCTTTCTCTTGTCTCTCTCCATCTCTTTCCTCTCTTTTCCATCTCTTCATCTCTCTCCATCTCTTTCCTCTTCTCTCCATCCTTTTCTTCTTCTCTTATCTTCTCTTTCTCTCTCTCCATCTCCTTCTTTCTCTCTCCATCCTCCTTTCATCTCTCTCCATCTCTTTCCTCTCTCTTTCATCTCTTCCCTCTCTCCATCCTTTTCCCTTCTCTTTCCATCTCTTCATCCTCTCTCCATCCTTCCTTCCTCCCTCCTCCTCCCTCTACTTCTCTCTGTCCCTGGTCTCTCTGGTTCCAGTCCAACTCATTTATGCCTCTTAGTTGTTCCATAGCTCCCAGCATGGATAATGTTCTGTATTCACACCTACACACACACACACACACACGCACACACACACACACACACACACAGACACACACACACACACACACACACACACACGCGCATACACACACACAATAATATTACACACACACACACACACACACACACACACAGACTCACTTCCATTATTACAGACTCAAAATGATGTCAATTAGCCTATCAGACTTCGAAAGCCGTGACATAATTTTCTGGAATTTTCCAAGCTGTTTAAAGGCTCAGTCAACTTAGTGTATGTAAACTTCACCCCACTGGGTTGTGATACAGTGAGTTATAAGTGAAATAATCTGTCTGTAAACAATTGTTGGAAAAATAACTTGTGTCATGCACAAAGTAGATAGTTACCAAGACTATAGTTTGTTTACATAAATGTGTGGAGTGGTTGAAAAAGTAGTTTTAATAACTCCAACCTAAATGTATGTAAACTTCCGACTTCAAGTGTAGCTGAGACAGCTGATAAGTTTAAATCAACCAATAAGATGAAAGTTATTGGATACAGACACACACACACACACACACATCCTCCCTCCTACGCATACACACCATCAGTGTGTCAGGAAAATAACCCGCACTCAACGTCAACAAAACAAAGTAGATGATTGTTGACTTCAGGAAACAGCAGAGGGAGCACCCCCTATCCACATCGACGGGACAGTAGTGGAGAGGGTAGTAAGTTTTAAGTTCCTCGGCGTACACATCACAGACAAACTGAATTGGTCCACTCACACAGACAGCATCATGAAGAAGGCGCAGCAGCGCCTCTTCAACCTCAGGAGGCTGAAGAAATTCGCTTGTCACCAAAAGCACTCACAAACTTCTACAGATGCACAATCGAGAGCATCCTGGCGGGCTGTATCACCACCTGGTATGGCAACTGCTCCGCCCACAACCGTAAGGCTCTCCAGAGGGTAGTGAGGTCTGCACAACGCATCACCGGGGCAAATTACCTGCCCTCCAGGACACCTACACCACCTGATGTCACAGGAAGGCCAAAAAGATCATCTAGGACAACAACCACCCGAGCCACTGCCTGTTCACCATGGTCTCATGGTCTCCTGAGGAACGGATCACTGGACATGATATCTTGGTAGTTGTCTCCTGAGGAACGGATCACTGGACATGATATCTTGGTAGTTGTCTCCTGAGGGACGGATCACTGGACATGATATCTTGGTAGTTGTCTCCTGAGGGACGGATCACTGACATGATATCTTGGTAGTTGTCTCCTGAGGGACGGATCACTGACATGATATCTTGGTAGTTGTCTCCTGAGGGACGGATCACTGACATGATATCTTGGTAGTTGTCTCCTGAGGGACGGATCACTGACATGATATCTTGGTAGTTGTCTCCTGAGGGACGGATCACTGACATGATATCTTGGTAGTTGTCTCCTGAGGGACGGATCACTGACATGATATCTTGGTTGTCTCCTGAGGGAGTTGTCTCCTGAGGGACGGATCACTGACATGATATCTTGGTAGTTGTCTCCTGAGGGACGGATCACTGACATGATATCTCCTGAGGGATGGATCACTGACATGATATCTTGTCTCCTGAGGGACGGATCACTGACATGATATCAGTTGTCTCCTGAGGGACATCACTGACATGATATCTTGGTAGTTGTCTCCTGAGGGACGGATCACTGGACATGATATCTTGGTAGTTGTCTCCTGAGGGACGATCACTGTATATCTTGATATCTGGACATGATATCTTGTAGCTGTCTGGGTGAAGTGGGATCCCTTCCATCTGAGGTAGTCTGGATAAAGTGAAGCAGACAATGCTTGTGGCACCTTTTCTAGACCGTTCCTCATCCTGGGGAGGGAGCGGTATGATCCTGAATGCTGCTTCAGTCCTCATCCTGGGGAGGGGGAGTGGTATGATCCTGAATCCTGCTCAGTCCTCATCCTGGGGAGGGAGTGGTATGATCCTGAATCCTGCTTCAGTCCAGTGAAAAGTGACCAGATTTCCTGAGTCGTCTGTGTCCACGGCAACAGCTTCAGTGCATCCACACCAGCTGCTTCGTCATTTCGACTACAGGACTTTGGGTGACGGCGCAGACTAGGATTTCAGACACACACACACGTTACGCAGCTTCGACCTCACTCTCAGACACACACACACACCTCATCCAGACTACACACCAATACACACATACACACACACAGACACACACACACACTCCTCATACACACACACTCAGACACACACACACAAACTCTCAGACACACACACACACACACACACACATCAGACACACACACACACACTCAGACACACACCCACACTGAGACACACACACACCCAGACACACACACACGCTCAGACACACACACACACACACACTTAGCACACACACACCTTAGACACACCCACACACACACACATACACACACACACACACTGCAGACACACACACACACTCAGACAAACACACGCTCAGACAACCACACTTAGAGACACACACATGACACACACACTCACACACACACACACACACACACACACAGACACACACACTGAGACACACACAGGCACACACACGCCAGACACACACACACGCAGACACACACACACACTCAGACACACAGTGACTAAAGAGGAAGATGCACACACACACACTCTCCATGGGTGTTGTTCATTAACTCTGTTCTCTCCATATCTCTTTCTGAGAGAGGGCTGTGAAAATTACCCAGCAGTATATCACATCTGTCTGTCTCACAACCATAACCCAGCATCACATCTGTCTGTCTCACAACCATAACCCAGCATCACATCTGTCTGTCTCACAACCATAACCCAGCATCACATCTGTCTGTCTCACAACCTAACCCAGCATCACATCACATCTGTCTGTCTCACAACCATAACCCAGCATCACATCTGTCTGTCTCACAACCATAACCCAGCATCACATCTGTCTGTCTCACAACCATAACCCAGCATCACATCTGTCTGTCTGTCTCACAACCATAACCCAGCATCACATCTGTCTGTCTGTCTCACAACCATAACCCAGCATCATATCTATCTGTCTCACAACCCTAACCCAGCATCACATCACATCTGTCTGTATCACAACCATAACCCAGCATCACATCTGTCTGTCTGTCTCACAACCATAACCCAGCATCACATCTGTCTGTCTGTCTCACAACCCTAACCCCAGCATCACATCTGTCTGTCTGTCTCTACAACCATAACCCAGCATCACATCTGTCTGTCTGTCTCACAACCATAACCCAGCATCACATCTGTCTCTATCACAACCATAACTCCAGCATCACATCTGTCTGTCTCACAACCATAACCCAGCATCACATCTGTCTGTCTGTCTCACAACCATAACCCAGCATCACATCTATCTGTCTGTCTCACAACCATAATCCAGCATCACATCTGTCTGTCTCACAACCATAACCCAGCATCACATCTGTCTGTCTGTCTCACAACCATAACTCCAGCATCATATCTGTCTGTATCACAACCCTAACCCAGCATCACATCTGTCTGTCTGTCTCAAAACCTAACTCCAGCATCACATCTGTCTGTCTCACAACCCTAACCCAGCATCACATCTGTCTGTCTGTCTCACAACCATAACCCAGCATCACATATGTCTGTCTGTCTGTCTCACAACCCTAACCCAGCATCACATCTGTCTGTCTGTCTCACAACCATAACCCAGCATCACATCTGTCTGTCTGTATCACAACCCTAACCCAGCATCACATCTGTCTGTCTCACAACCATAACTCCAGCATCACATCTGTCTGTCTGTCTCACAACCATAACCCAGCATCACATCTGTCTGTCTCACAACCATAACCCAGCATCACATCTGTCTGTCTCACAACCATAACCCAGCATCACATCTGTCTGTCTCACAACCCTAACCCAGCATCACATCTGTCTGTCTCACAACCATAACCCAGCATCACATCTGTCTGTCTGTCTCACAACCATAACCCAGCATCACATCTGTCTGTCTGTCTCACAACCATAACCCAGCATCACATCTGTCTGTCTGTCTCACAACCATAACTCCAGCATCACATCTGTCTGTCTCACAACCCTAACCCGCATCACATCTGTCTGTTCTGTCTCACAACCATAACCCAGCATCACATCTGTCTGTTGTATCACAACCCTAACCCAGCATCACATCTGTCTGTCTCACACAACCCAACTCCAGCATCACATCTGTCTGTCTGTCTCACAACTATAACTCCAGCATCACATCTGTCTGTCTGTCTCACAAACCCTAACCCAGCATCACATCTGTCTGTCTCACAACCATAACCCAGATCACATCTGTCTGTCTCACAACCATAACCCAGCATCACATCTGTCTGTCTCACAACCATAACCCAGCATCACATCTGTCTGTCTCACAACCATAACCCAGCATCACATCTGTCTGTCTCACAACCCTAACCCAGCATCACATCTGTCTGTCTCACAACCCTAACTCCAGCATCACATCTGTCTGTCTGTCTCACAACCTTAACCCAGCATCACATCTGTCTGTTCACAACCATAACCCAGCATCACATCTGTCTGTCTCACAACCATAACCCAGCATCACATCTGTCTGTCAGTATACAACCCTAACCCAGCATCACATCTGTCTGTCTCACAACCCTAACTAGCATCACATCTGTCCCAACACAACAGCTACCGCTTCACGGGCTGCGGCCCTAAAAGGAACCCTATCCTCTTTATAGTGCTCTACTTTTGAGCCCTATGGGAAGTAGTGCACTATATGTAGAATAGGGTGCCATGTGTAGTTCATCCACAGTCGGTCTCCAGTTTGTCTCTGAGGAATTAAAGCAACAGCCAGTAATCACACAACCGGGCAGTGTCTGAGACTCAATAAGGGTTTTATGTGGTCTGGGTAGAGGTCTGGTCTGCAGAGGTCTGGTCTGGTAGAGGTCTGGTAGAGGTCTGGTGGAGGTCTGGTCTGGTAGAGGTCTGGTCTGGTAGAGGTCTGGTAGAGGTCTGATCTGGTAGAGGTCTGGTAGAGGTCTGGTCTGCAGAGGTCTGTAGAGGTCTGGTGGAGGTCTGGTAGAGGTCTGGTAGAGGTCTGGTCTGGTAGAGGTCTGGTAGAGGTCTGGGAGAGGTGTGGTAGAGGTCTGGTAGAGGTCTGGTCTGGGTAGAGGTCTGTAGAGGTCTGGTAGAGGTCTGGTGGAGGTCTGGTAGAGGTCTGGTGGAGGTCTGGTCTGATAGATGTCTGGTGGAGGTCTGGTAGAGGTCTGTAGAGGTCTGGGTAGAGGTCTGGTAGAGGTCTGGTCTGGTAGAGGTCTGGTAGAGGTATGTTAGAGGTCTGGTGGAGGTCTGGTCTGATAGATGTCTGGTGGAGGTCTGGTAGAGGTCTGTTAGAGGTCTGGTAGAGGTCTGGTAGTGGTCTGGTAGAGGTCTGGTCTGGTAGAGGTCTGGTAGAGGTCTGGGTAGAGGTATGTTAGAGGTCTGGTGAGGTCTGGTCTGATAGATGTCTGGTGGAGGTCTGTAGAGGTCTGTTAGAGGTCTGGTAGAGGTCTGGTAGTGGTCTGGTAGAGGTCTGATCTGGTAGAGGTCTGGTAGAGGTCTGGTGGAGGCTAGTAAATATAGGGTTGTTATGGTCTATGTGGTAGATGCTATCTAGTACCTAAAATGATTATTTGGCTGTCCCCATAGGAGAACCCGTTGAAGAACCCATTTTAGTTCCAGGAAGAACCTCTTTGGTTCCGGTTCTTTGTTCAAGGTAGAACCCTTTTGGTTCCATGTAGAACAATTTTGGGTTCATTGTAGAACCTATTCCACAAAGGGTTTCAACCTTGAACCCAAAAGGGTTCTACCTGGTCCTATGGGATCAACCAAAGAACCCTTATTCTGTCAAGTATCAGTGTGCAGAGGTGAGGACGCAGTCAGGCGCAGGACACAGAACTGAGTGCAATAACGTACTTTACTCTGAAAAATAATCAACCATAAATTCCACGCCGGGAAAAACGCACCATAACACAGAAGACTAACACAAAAACCAGGAAAATGACGCACAAAACATCATGAGAACCAGAGGGTTAAATAGGGAAATAATAATAACTTAATGGGAACCAGGTGTGAACAATCGAGACAAAACAAATGGAAAACAGAAACGTGGATCGGTGGCAGCTAGAAAGCCAGTGGTGATCAGTGATTTTAGGGTCCTAGCAGGGTTGACCCTGATGATCAGTGATTTAGGGATCGCGCCCGAACAAGGAGAGGCACCAACGCCTACCCGAACAAGGAGAGTGCACCAACTTCGTCGGAAGTCGGGACATTTTCTATGACTGTATACCTTTACCACCTCTGTTCCCATATATTCATTTATGCATTATGGATAAAGCTTTATTGCATCAAATACTGTTTTAAGTTGCCATGAGCTGCTACCAATGCTTATAGCAAGTCTTATCATGCGCTATGTCTGTGATTCAATGCATTATAAATGCTTCATTATTAAGAGGTGTTTTATAGAGTTTCCTATTGGACACACACACCCCGGCACGAATGCCAACACAACCACCCATATACACACGTGTGCGACACACACGCACGCACGCGCAAGCACACACACACACACAAACACACAAACACACACACACACACACCACCAGTCCTATATCTGAGAAGTAGGTACAAGGATCCATTCAGTTAGATGAACTTGAATTAGAGTTCATCTGGGGCTTATCTTCAGTTCATTTGGGGCTTATCTTCAGTTCATTTGGGGCTTATCTTCAGTTCATTTGGGGCTTATCTTCAGTTCATTTGGGGCTTATCTTCATTTCATTTGGGGCTTATCTTCAGTTCATTTGGGGCTTATCTTCAGTTCATTTGGGGCTTATCTTCAGTTCATTTGGGGCTTATCTTCATTTCCTCTGGGGCTTATCTTTCATTTGGGGCTTATCTTCAGTTCACCCGGGGCTTATCTTCAGTTCATTTGGGGCTTATCTTCAGTTCATTTGGGGCTTATCTTCAGTTCATTTGGGGCTTATCTTCAGTTCACATCGGGCTTATCTTCAGTTAATTTGGGGCTTATCTTCAGTTCACATCGGGCTTATCTTCAGTTCATTTGGGGCTTATCTTCAGTTCATTTGGGGCTTATCTTCAGTTCATTTGGGGCTTATCTTCAGTTCATTTGGGGCTTATCTTCAGTTCATTTGGGGCTTATCTTCAGTTCATTTGGGGCTTATCTTCATTTCCTCTGGGGCTTATCTTCAGTTCATTTGGGGCTTATCTTCAGTTCATTTGGGGCTTATCTTCAGTTCATTTGGGGCTTATCTTCAGTTCATTTGGGGCTTATCTTCAGTTCATTTGGGGCTTATCTTCAGTTCATTTGGGGCTTATCTTCAGTTCATTTCTACCCATACAAATCAGCACAATGAATGAAAGATCCTTCCCAAAATAATTTCTCTCGCTCTAAGTATTTCTCGTATTGCATCCCAAAATCATTTCTCTAAGCTTTAAAAATAAATAATTTTGGCCTCATTCCAATCTTACAATCCTGAGAATGAGGGAGTGTTAAAATAGGAAAGCAGTGGCTGGTATCTATAATATAGTCATGTCCCACATGGCACCCTTTTCCCTAAATAGTACACTTCTCTGGCAGGGTTCTGGTCAATATTAGTGCACTACAAAGGGAAAAGGGTGCCAATAGGGACGCATGCGTTGCTTGGTGATGGAGATGAAGCATTAACTATCATATCAAAAAGGTTGAAGGCCAAAAGTCGACTGAATGTTTCCCCTATGATACCAGCTGTGTGCTAGTTATTCATGCACAGGAAGTGATGGGAACCTGTCGACACATCAACTCTGTTGCTTCATCAAACCATGTGATAAGGGTGAAGTAGGTCTCATACCATGTGATAAGGGTGAAGTAGGTCTCATACCATGTGATAAGGGTGAAGTAGGTCTCATACCATGTGATAAGGGTGAAGTAGGTCTCATACCATGTGATAAGGGTGAAGTAGGTCTCATACCATGTGATAAGGGTGAAGTAGGTCTCATACCATGTGATAAGGGTGAAGTAGGTCTCATACCATGTGATAAGGGTGAAGTAGGTCTCATACCATGTGATAAGGGTGAAGTAGGTCTCATACCATGTGATAAGGGTGAAGTAGGTCTCATACCATGTGATATGGGTGAAGTAGGTCCATAAGGGTGAAGTAGGTCTCATACCATGTGATAAGGGTGAAGTAGGTCTCATACCATGTGATACGGGTGAAGTAGATGTTAATCTATGTAATCAGTTCACGTGAAGCACATTGATTTGAATCGTAAGTGCTTCATTAATGCATGAGGTGTGTGTGTACGAGGCAGTACAGCCGATGAGGGAGGAGAGGGGAAAGGTGTGTGTACGAGGCAGTACAGCCGATGAGGGAGGAGAGGGGAAAGGTGTGTGTACGAGGCAGTACAGCCGATGAGGGAGGAGAGGGGAAAGGTGTGTGTACGAGGCACAGCCGATGAGGGAGGAGAGGGGAAAGGTGTGTGTACGAGGCAGTACAGCCGATGAGGGAGGAGAGGGGAAAGGTGTGTACGAGGCAGTACAGCCGATGAGGGAGAAGAGGGGAAAGGTGTGTGTACGAGGCAGTACAGCCGATGAGGGAGGAGAGGGGAAGGTGTGTGTAACAGGCAGTACAGCCGATGGGGGAGGAGAGGGGAAAGGTGTGTGTACGAGGCAGTACAGCCGATGAGGGAGGAGAGGGAAAGGTGTGTGTACGAGGCAGTATAGCTGATGAGAGGGAGGAGAGGGGAAAGGTGTGTGTACGAGGCAGTACAGCCGATGAGGGAGGAGAGGGGAAAGGTGTGTACGAGGCAGTACAGCCGATGAGGGAGGAGAGGGGAAAGATGTGTGTACGAGGCAGTACAGCTGATGAGGAGGAGAGGGGGAAAGGTGTGTGTACGAGGCAGTACAGCCGATGAGGGAGGAGAGGGGAAAGGTGTGTGTACGAGGCAGTACAGCCGATGAGGGAGGAGAGAGAAAGGTGTGTGTACGAGGCAGTACAGCCGATGAGGGAGGAGAGGGGAAAGGTGTGTGTGTACGAGGCAGTACAGCCGATGAGGGAGGAGAGGGAAATGTGTGTGTACGAGGCAGTACAGCTGAAGAGGGAGGAGAAGGGAAAGGTGTGTGTGTACGAGGCAGTACAGCCGATGAGGGAGGAGAGGGGAAAGGATTATCGCTCTAACATCACCAGAACATGATCGATGACCTTTTGATTGACTTTGGCTGATTTGTTTGAGTGATGTTGGTGCTGTTACTTAAACTGCTGTAACTTTTGGATGTGAATATCATTTTTTCTCCAAACTCCAGATTTGAGTAGCAGAGAAGTAGGGGAAGCTGAAGAACTTGGCATATTTTGTCTAAGTCATTGGAAAGTGGAGTTATTAGCTGATTTGTGTCAAAGTAGCTTGATTTCACTTGCAGAGAATGTGTCTGCTGGTTGGAAGTGATGATGTCACAATGGGGCCCTTTAGCATCTTGAGAAATCCAAAGCAGAGGACAACATGAAAGCCTTTTATTCTGGTCTGCCTGTCGCACATCAGAGACAGAGGAGAGAAAGAGTGAAACAGCTCTATTACCCTCAAAGAGAAGGAACGAATGAATGAACTCTGCTGCCAAGGACCCTAAATCATTGATCACCAGGGTCAACTCTGCTACGACTCTAAATCACTGATCACCAGGGTCAACTCTGCTGCTAGGACCCTAAATCACTGATCACCTCAACTCTGCTAGGACCCTAATCACTGATCACCAGGGTCAACTCTGCTGCTAGGACCCTAAATCACTGATCACCAGGATCAACTCTGCTAGGACCCTAAATCACTGATCACCAGGGTCAACTCTGCTGCCAAGGACCCATGAATCCACTTTCACAGTGCCCTCCAGAACAGACAAGGGTCGTCCAGCCAACGCCTGCACCCATCATTATGTTAGATGTCATGGCTAGTCAGTCTCAGGGAGATGTGGTGTGTGTGTGTGTGTGTGTGTGTGTGTGTGTGTGTGTGTGTGTGTGTGTGTGTGTGTGTGTGTGTGTGTGTGTGTGTGTGTGTGTGTGTGTGTGTGTGTGTGTGTGTTATATCATCATTAGTGTGATTAATGGGTTTGATATGCTGTTGAGACTGATTACACATCAGGTTCCTGGGAGAAACACAAACACACACACTTTCTCTTTCTACACCCCTCCCTACCTCTGTCTCTCTCTTTCTACACCCCTCCCTACCTCTGTCTCTCTCTTTCTACACCCCTCCCTACCGCTCTCTCTCTCTACACCCCTCCCTACCCCTGTCTCTCTCTTTCTACACCCCTCCCTACCTCTGTCTCTCTCTTTCTACACCCCTCCCTACCTCTGTCTCTCTCTTTCTACACCCTCACTACCCCTGTCTCTCTCTTTCTACACCCCTCCCTACCCCTGTCTCTCTCTTTCTACACCCCTCCCTACCTCTGTCTCTCTCTTTCTACACCCCTCCCTACCCTGTCTCTCTCTTTCTACACCCCTCCCTACCCCTGTCTCTCTTTTCTATACCCCTCCCTACCCCTGTCTCTCTCTTTCTACACCCTCCCTACCCCCTGTCTCTCTCTTTCTATACCCCTCCTACCGCTCTCTCTCTCTACACCCCTCCCTACCCCTGTCTCTCTCTCTACACCCCTCCCTACCCCTGTCTCTCTCTCTACACCTCCTACCCCTGTCTCTCTCTCTACACCCCTCCCTACCCCTGTCTCTCTCTCTACACCCCCTCCCTACCCCTGTCTCTCTTTTCTACACCCTCCTACCCCTGTCTCTCTCTTTCTACACCCCTCCCTACCTCTGTCTCTCTCTTTCTACACCCCCCTCCCTCCCTCTCTCTCTTTCAAAACCTCTCTCTTTCTACACCCCTCCCTACCCCTGTCTCTCTCTTTCTACCCCTCTCTCTCTCTCTCTCTCTCTCTACCCCCTCCCTACCCCTCTCTTTCTTTACACCCCTCCCTACCCTTCTCTCTCTACACCCCTCCCTACCCCTCTCTCTCTTTCTACACCTCTCCCTACACCTCTCTCTCTTTCTACACCCCTCCCTACCCCTCTCTCTCTCTCTCTACACCCCTCCCTACCCCTCTCTCTTTCTACACCCCTCCCTACATCTGTCTCTCTTCATCACCCCTCCCTACCCCTCTCTCTCTGTCAACACCCCTCCCTACCCCTCTCTCTCTATCCACACTCCTTCATCTCCCCCCTCTCTGTTCTGCAGGCCTAAATATCTACCCTCCCCCTTTCTCTCTCCTTACTGATCTTGTGTTACTCACTCCATCCCCAAGCAATTTTCTACATCCCTAAACAACCTTTTCTGGCTTTTTCACCACGTCGCTACCTCCCCCTCCGCTCCACTTCCACCCCTCTACAAACTCTCTCTCTCTCCACCCCCAACCCCTCTCTCTCATTATGGATGATGCTGTGAGGGCTTTTTTGGCTGTGTCTCTGCTGATTCCTGATTGACAGCATCCTCTGGCTTAGCTCCATAGTGGCTCACACACACAGACACACACACACACACACACACACACATACAATCTCCTTGCAGTGGTAACATCCAGACACCCTACAGGAGACTGTGTAAAGCTGATCAACAGTATTGATTGAGCTGATCTTTTCTCTCTGTAGTCGACCACCAACTCGTTTTGAAAATACACTCTACATGAAATAACCTAGTTTAAGTAGTAACCTAGCAACACTGTTAGGCCCTCACTGTGTGTGTGTGTGTGTGTGTGTGTGTGTGTGTGTGTGTGTGTGTGTGTGTGTGTGTGTGTGTGTGTGTGTGTGTGTGTGTGTGTGTGTGTGTGTGTGTGTGTGTGTGTGTGTGTGTGTGTGTGAAGAACTATTATAGAACAGTCAGGGAAAACATTGGCTTTAATCTTCCTAACTTCCGGTCAGTGAATTTCAGGGCGGATGTGAGTTCTGTCATTCTGTGGTTTTCATATCTTATATAGAAGCTCAGGGATGGACAGACCAGGTTTGTGTTCCAAATGACAATCTATTCCCTATATAGTGCATTACTTTAGACCAGAGCCCTATGGCACCCTATTCCCTATATAGTGCACTACTTTAGGCCAGGGCCATATGGAACCCTATTCCCTATATAGTGCACTACTTTAGACCAGAGCCCTATGGCACCCTATTCCCTATATAGTGCACTACTTTAGACCAGGGCCATATGGAACCCTATTCCTATATAGTGCACTACTTTGGACCAGAACCCTATGGAACCCTATTCCCTATATAGTGCACTACTTTAGACCAGGGCCATATGGAACCCTATTCCCTATATAGTGCACTACTTTAGACCAGGGCCATATGGAACCCTATTCCCTATATAGTGCACTACTTTAGACCAGGGCCATATGGAACCCTATTCCCTATATAGTGCACTACTTTAGGCCAGGGCCATATGGAACCCTATTCCTATATAGTGCACTACTTTAGGCTAGGACCATATGGCACCCTATTCCCTATATAGTGCACTACTTTAGACCAGAGCCCTATGGCACCCTATTCCCTATATAGTGCACTACTTTAGGCCAGGGCCATATGGCACCCTGTTCCCTATATAGTGCACTACTTTAGACCAGAGCCCTATGGCACCCTATTCCCTATATAGTGCACTACTTTAGACCAAGGCCCTATGGCACCATATTCCCTATATAGTGCACTACTTTAGGCAGGTCCATATGGAACCCTATTCCCTATATAGTGCACTACTTTAGGCCAGGGCCCCATGGAACCCTATTCCCTATATAGTGCACTATTTTAGGCCAGGGCCCCATGGAACCCTATTCCCTATATAGTGCATTACTTTAGACCAGAGCCCTATGGAACCCTATTCCTATATAGTGCACTACTTTAGACCAGAGCCCTATGGCACCCTATTCCCTATATAGTGCACTACTTTAGACCAGAGCCATATGGACACTAGGGCATCAGAAAGGGAACAGGGTGTCATTAAAGGGGGACACATCCAGGGTCCCAGACGTCATCAGTATATAGTAGTAGGGAGAATGAGAGAGGAAAGGAGGAGAGGAGAAGACACGAGGAGGAGAGGAGGAGGGGAGGGAGAAGATGAGAGGAGTAGGGGAGGAGAGAGGCTGAGAGGTGTGGGGATGATGAGAGGAGTAGGGGAGGAGAGAAGATGAGAGGAGTAGGGGAGGAGAGAGGCTGAGAGGTGTGGGGATGATGAGAGAGTAGGGGAGGAGAGAAGATGAGAGGGTAGGGGAGGAGAGAGGCTGAGAGGTGTGGGGATGATGAGAGGAGTAGGGGAGGGGAGAAGATGAGAGGAGTAGGGGAGGAGAGAGGCTGAGAGATGTGGGGATGATGAGAGGAGTAGGGGAGGAGAGAAGATGAGAGGAGTAGGGGAGGAGAGAGGCTGAGAGATGTGGGGATGATGAGAGGAGTAGGGAGGAGAGAAGATGAGAGGAGTAGGGGAGGAGAGAGGCTGAGAGGTGTGGGGATGATGAGAGGAGTAGGGGAGGAGAGAGGATGAAAGGAGTAGGGAGGATGAGAGGAGTAGGGGAGGAGAGAGGATGAGAGGAGTAGGGGAGGAGAGAGGCTGAGAGGTGTGGGGATGATGAGAGGAGTAGGGGAGGAGAGAGGATGAAAGGAGTAGGGAGGATGAGAGGAGTAGGGGAGGAGAGAGGATGAGAGGAGTAGGGGAGGAGAAAGGAGTAGGAGAGGAGAGAGGATGAGAGGACTAGAGGAGGAGAGGAGTAGGAGAGGAGGGAGGAGAGGAGTAGGAGAGGAGAGAGGATGAGAGTGGGAGTAGAGAGGATGAGAGGAGTATGGGAGGAGAGAGGAGGAGAGGAGTAGGGGAGGAGAGAGGATGAGAGGAGTGGGGGAGGAGGA
>NW_024608669.1:0-73571 GCF_018296145.1 Oncorhynchus tshawytscha | reverse complement strand
GTCATAATATGATAGAGACATTGAAACAGTAGTTCTAGCTGGTCTGTCATAATATAATAGAGACAGTAGATTTAGCTGGTCTCTCATAATATAATAGAGACAGTAGATCTAATAGAGACATTAGATCTAGCTGGTCTGTCATAATATAATAGAGACAGTAGATCTAGCTGGTCTGTCATAATATGATAGAGACATAGAAACAGTAGTTCTAGCTGGTCTGTCATAATATAATAGAGACAGTAGATTTAGCTGATCTCTCATAATATAATAGAGACAGTAGATCTAGCTGGTCTGTCATTATATAATAGAGACATTAGATCTAGCTGGTCTGTCATAATATAATAGAGACAGTAGATCTAGCTGGTCTGTCATAATATAATAGAGACAGTAGATCTAGCTGGTCTGTCATAATATAATAGAGGCAGTAGATCTAGCTTGTCTGTCATAATATAATAGAGACAGAGACAGTAGTTATAGCTGGTCTGTCATATTATAATAGAGACAGTAGATCTAGCGGGTCTGTCATATTATAATAGAGAGAGTAGATCTAGCTGGTCTGTCATAATATAATTAGAGACAGTAGATCTAGCTGGTCTGTCATAATATAATAGAGACATAGAAACAGTAGATCTAGCTGGTCTGTCATAATATAATAGAGACGTAGAGACAATAGATGTAGCTAGTCTGTCATAATATGATAGAGAGAGTAGATCTAGCTGGTCTGTCATAATATAATAGAGACAGTAGATCTAGCTGGTCTGTCATAATATAATAGAGACAGTAGATATAGCTGGTCTGTCATAATATAATAGAGACAGTAGATCTAGCTGGTCTGTCATAATATAATAGAGACAGTAGATCTAGCTGGTCTGTCATAATATAATAGAGACAGTAGATCTAGCTGGTCTGTCATAATATAATAGAGACAGTAGATCTAGCTGGTCTGTCATAATATAATAGAGACAGTAGATCTAGCTGGTCTGTCATAATATAATAGAGACAGTAGATCTAGCTGGTCTGTCATAATATAATAGAGACAGTAGATCTAGCTGGTCTGTCATAATATAATAGAGACAGTAGATCTAGCTGGTCTGTCATAATATAATAGAGACAGTAGATCTAGCTGGTCTGTCATAATATAATAGAGACAGTAGATCTAGCTGGTCTGTCATAATATAATAGAGACAGTAGATCTAGCTGGTCTGTCATAATATAATAGAGACAGTAGATCTAGCTGGTCTGTCATAATATAATAGAGACAGTAGTTCTAGCTGGTCTGTCATAATATAATAGAGACAGTAGATCTAGCTGGTCTGTCATAATATAATAGAGACAGTAGATCTAGCTGGTCTGTCATAATATAATAGAGACAGTAGATCTAGCTGGTCTGTCATAATATAATAGAGACAGTAGATCTAGCTGGTCTGTCATAATATAATAGAGACAGTAGATCTAGCTGGTCTGTCATAATATAATAGAGACAGTAGATCTAGCTGGTCTGTCATAATATAATAGAGACAGTAGATCTAGCTGGTCTGTCATAATATAATAGAGACAGTAGATCTAGCTGGTCTGTCATAATATAATAGAGACAGTAGATCTAGCTGGTCTGTCATATATAATAGAGACAGTAGATCTAGCTGGTCTGTCATAATATAATAGAGACAGTAGATCTAGCTGGTCTGTCATAATATATAGAGACATAGAAACAGTAGTTCTAGCTGGTCTGTCATAATATAATAGAGACAGTAGATCTAGCTGGTCTGTCATAATATAATAGAGACAGTAGATCTAGCTGGTCTGTCATAATATAATAGAGACAGTAGATCTAGCTGGTCTGTCATAATATAATAGAGACAGTAGATCTAGCTGGTCTGTCATAATATAGAGACAGAGACAGTAGTCTGTCTAATAGAGCTGGTCTGTCTAATATAATAGAGACAGTAGATCTAGCTGGTCTGTCATAATATAATAGAGACAGTAGATCTAGCTGGTCTGTCATAATATAATAGAGACAGTAGATCTAGCTGGTCTGTCATAATATAATAGAGACAGTAGATCTAGCTGGTCTGTCATAATATAATAGAGACAGTAGATCTAGCTGGTCTGTCATAATATAATAGAGACAGTAGATAGATAGCTGGTCTGTCATAATATAATAGAGACAGTAGATCTAGCTGGTCTGTCATATATATAATAGAGACAGTAGATCTAGCTGGTCTGTCATAATATAATAGAGACAGTAGATCTAGCTGGTCTGTCATAATATAATAGAGACAGTAGATCTAGCTGGTCTGTCATAATATAATAGAGACAGTAGATCTAGCTGGTCTGTCATAATATAATAGAGACAGTAGATCTAGCTGGTCTGTCATAATATAATAGAGACAGTAGATCTAGCTGGTCTGTCATAATATAATAGAGACAGTAGATCTAGCTGGTCTGTCATAATATGATAATAGAGACAGTAGTTCTAGCTGGTCTGTCATAATATAATAGAGACAGTAGATCTAGCTGGTCTGTCATAATATAATAGAGACAGTAGATCTAGCTGGTCTGTCATATATAATAGAGACAGTAGATCTAGCTGGTCTGTCATAATATAATAGAGACAGTAGATCTAGCTGGTCTGTCATAATATGATAGAGACATAGAAACAGTAGTTCTAGCTGGTCTGTCATAATATAATAGAGACAGTAGATTTAGCTGGTCTGTCATAATATAATAGAGACAGTAGATCTAGCTGGTCTGTCATTATATAATAGAGACAGTAGATCTAGCTGGTCTGTCATAATATAATAGAGACAGTAGATCTAGCTGGTCTGTCATAATATAATAGAGACAGTAGATCTAGCTGGTCTGTCATAATATAATAGAGACAGTAGATCTAGCTGGTCTGTCATAATATATAGAGACATAGAGACAGTAGTTCTAGCTGGTCTGTCATAATATAATAGAGACAGTAGATCTAGCTGGTCTGTCATAATATAATAGAGACAGTAGATCTAGCTGGTCTGTCATAATATAATAGAGACAGTAGATCTAGCTGGTCTGTCATAATATAATATAGATCTAGCTGGTCTGTCATAATATAGAAGACAGTAGTAGTTCTAGCTGGTCTGTCATAATATAATAGAGACAGTAGATCTAGCTGGTCTGTCATAATATAATAGAGACAGTAGATCTAGCTGGTCTGTCATGTCATAATATAATAGAGACAGTAGATCTAGCTGGTCTGTCATATAATAGAGACAGTAGATCTAGCTGGTCTGTCATAATATAATAGAGACAGTAGATCTAGCTGGTCTGTCATAATATAATAGAGACAGTAGATCTAGCTGGTCTGTCATAATATAATAGAGACAGTAGATCTAGCTGGTCTGTCATAATATAATAGAGACAGTAGATCTAGCTGGTCTGTCATAATATAATAGAGACAGTAGATCTAGCTGGTCTGTCATAATATAATAGAGACAGTAGATCTAGCTGGTCTGTCATAATATAATAGAGACAGTAGATCTAGCTGGTCTGTCATAATATAATAGAGACAGTAGATCTAGCTGGTCTGTCATAATATAATAGAGACATAGAAACAGTAGTTCTAGCTGGTCTGTCATAATATAATAGAGACAGTAGATCTAGCTGGTCTGTCATAATATAATAGAGACAGTAGATCTAGCTGGTCTGTCATATATAATAGAGACAGTAGATCTAGCTGGTCTGTCATAATATAATAGAGACAGTAGATCTAGCTGGTCTGTCATAATATATAGAGACATAGAAACAGTAGTTCTAGCTGGTCTGTCATAATATAATAGAGACAGTAGATAGAGACAGTAGATAGCTGGTCTGTCATAATATAATAGAGACAGTAGATCTAGCTGGTCTGTCATAATATAATAGAGACAGTAGATCTAGCTGGTCTGTCATAATATAATAGAGACAGTAGATCTAGCTGGTCTGTCATAATATAATAGAGACAGTAGATCTAGCTGGTCTGTCATAATATAATAGAGACAGTAGATCTAGCTGGTCTGTCATAATATAATAGAGACAGTAGATCTAGCTGGTCTGTCATAATATAATAGAGACAGTAGATCTAGCTGGTCTGTCATAATATAATAGAGACAGTAGATCTAGCTGGTCTGTCATAATATAATAGAGACAGTAGATCTAGCTGGTCTGTCATAATATAATAGAGACAGTAGATCTAGCTGGTCTGTCATAATATAATAGAGACAGTAGATCTAGCTGGTCTGTCATAATATAATAGAGACAGTAGATGTAACTGGTCTGTCATAATAGAATAGAGACAGTAGATCGAGCTGGTCTGTCATATTACAGAGACAGTAGATCTAGCTGGTCTGTCATATTATAATAGAGAGAGTAGATCTAGCTGGTCTGTCATAATATAATTGTGACAGTATGTCTAGCTGGTCTATCATATTATAATGGAGATGGTAGATCTAGCTGGTCTGTCATAATATAATAGAGACAGTAGATCTAGCTGGTCTGTCATAATATAATAGAGACAGTAGATCTAGCTGGTCTGTCATAATATAATAGAGACAGTAGATCTAGCTGGTCTGTCATAATAGAGACAGTAGATCTAGCTGGTCTGTCATAATAGATAGAGACAGTAGAAACAGTAGTTCTAGCTGGTCTGTCATAATATAATAGAGACAGTAGATTTAGCTGGTCTTCATAATATAATAGAGACAGTAGATCTAGCTGGTCTGTCATAATATAATAGAGACAGTAGATCTAGCTGGTCTGTCATATTATAATAGAGACAGTAGATCTAGCTGGTCTGTCATAATATAATAGAGACAGTAGATCTAGCTGGTCTGTCATAATATAATAGAGACAGTAGATCTAGCTGGTCTGTCATAATATAATAGAGACAGTAGATCTAGCTGGTCTGTCATAATATAATAGAGACATAGAAACAGTAGTTCTAGCTGGTCTGTCATAATATAATAGAGACAGTAGATTTAGCTGGTCTGTCATAATATAATAGAGACAGTAGATCTAGCTGGTCTGTCATAATATAATAGAGACAGTAGATCTAGCTGGTCTGTCATAATATAATAGAGACAGTAGATCTAGCTGGTCTGTCATAATATAATAGAGACAGTAGATCTAGCTGGTCTGTCATAATATAATAGAGACAGTAGATCTAGCTGGTCTGTCATAATATAATAGAGACAGTAGAGCTGGTCTGTCATACAGAGACAGTAGATCTAGCTGGTCTGTCATAATATAATAGAGACAGTAGATCTAGCTGGTCTGTCATAATATAATAGAGACAGTAGATCTAGCTGGTCTGTCATAATATAATAGAGACAGTAGATCTAGCTGGTCTGTCATAATATAATAGAGACAGTAGATCTAGCTGGTCTGTCATAATATAATAGAGACAGTAGATCTAGCTGGTCTGTCATAATATATATAGAGACAGTAGATCTAGCTGGTCTGTCATAATATAATAGAGACAGTAGATCTAGCTGGTCTGTCATAATATAATAGAGACAGTAGATCTAGCTGGTCTGTCATAATATAATAGAGACAGTAGATCTAGCTGGTCTGTCATAATATAATAGAGACAGTAGATTTAGCTGGTCTGTCATAATATAATAGAGACAGTAGATCTAGCTGGTCTGTCATAATATAATAGAGACATAGATCTAGCTGGTCTGTCATAATATAATAGAGACAGTAGATCTAGCTGGTCTGTCATAATATAATAGAGACAGTAGATCTAGCTGGTCTGTCATAATATAATAGAGACAGTAGATCTAGCTGGTCTGTCATAATATGATAGAGACATAGAAACAGTAGTTCTAGCTGGTCTGTCATAATATAATAGAGACAGTAGATTTAGCTGGTCTGTCATAATATAATAGAGACAGTAGATCTAGCTGGTCTGTCATTATATAATAGAGACAGTAGATCTAGCTGGTCTGTCATAATATAATAGAGACAGTAGATCTAGCTGGTCTGTCATAATATAATAGAGACAGAAGAGTTCTAGCTGGTCTGTCATAATATAATAGAGACAGTAGATATAGCTGGTCTAACATAATATAATAGAGACAGTAGATCTAGCTGGTCTCTCATCATATAATAGATACAGTAGATCTAGCTGGTCTGTCATAATATAATAGAGACAGTAGATCTAGCTGGTCTGTCATAATATAATAGCGACAGTAGATCAAGCTGGTCTGTCATATTATAATAGAGACATTAGACCTAGCTGGTCTGTCATAATAATAGAGACAGTAGATCTAGCTGGTCTCTCATTATATAACAGAGGCAGTAGATCTAGCTGGTCTGTCATAAAATAATACAGACAGCAGATCTAGCTGGTCTGTCATGATATAATAGAGACAGTAGATCTAGCTGGTCTCTCATAATATAATAGAGACAGTAGATCTAGCTGGTCTGTAATAATATAATAGAGACAGTAGATCTAGCTGGTCTGTCATAATATAATAGAGACAGTAGATCTAGCTGGTCTGTCATAATATAATAGAGACAGTAGATCTAGCTGGTCTGTCATAATATAATAGAGACAGTAGATCTAGCTGGTCTGTCATAATATAATAGAGACAGTAGATCTAGCTGGTCTGTCATAATATAATAGAGACAGTAGATCTAGCTGGTCTGTCATAATATAATAGAGACAGTAGATCTAGCTGGTCTGTCATAATATAATAGAGACAGTAGATCTAGCTGGTCTGTCATATATAATAGAGACAGTAGATCTAGCTGGTCTGTCATAATATAATAGAGACAGTAGATCTAGCTGGTCTGTCATATTATAATAGAGACAGTAGATCTAGCTGGTCTGTCATAATATAATAGAGACAGTAGATCTAGCTGGTCTGTCATAATATAATAGAGACAGTAGATCTAGCTGGTCTGTCATAATATAATAGAGACAGAAGTAGTTCTAGCTGGTCTGTCATAATATAATAGAGACAGTAGATCTAGCTGGTCTGTCATAATATAATAGAGACAGTAGATCTAGCTGGTCTGTCATAATATAATAGAGACAGTAGATCTAGCTGGTCTGTCATAATATAATAGAGACAGTAGATCTAGCTGGTCTGTCATAATATAATAGAGACAGTAGATCTAGCTGGTCTGTCATAATATAATAGAGACAGTAGATCTAGCTGGTCTGTCATAATATAATAGAGACAGTAGATCTAGCTGGTCTGTCATATAATATAATAGAGACAGAGACAGTAGATCTAGCTGGTCTGTCATAATATAATAGAGACAGTAGATCTAGCTGGTCTGTCATAATATAATAGAGACAGTAGATCTAGCTGGTCTGTCATAATATGATAGAGACATAGAAACAGTAGTTCTAGCTGGTCTGTCATAATATAATAGAGACAGTAGATTTAGCTGGTCTGTCATAATATAATAGAGACAGTAGATCTAGCTGGTCTGTCATAATATATAATAGAGACATTAGATCTAGCTGGTCTGTCATATTATAATAGAGACAGTAGATCTAGCTGGTCTGTCATAATATAATAGAGACAGTAGATCTAGCTGGTCTGTCATAATATAATAGAGACAGTAGATCTAGCTGGTCTGTCATAATATAATAGAGACAGTAGATCTAGCTGGTCTGTCATAATATAATAGAGACAGTAGATCTAGCTGGTCTGTCATAATATAATAGAGACATAGAAACAGGTCTGTCATTCTAGCTAGCTGGTCTGTCATAATATAATAGAGACAGTAGATTTAGCTGGTCTGTCATAATATAATAGAGACAGTAGATCTAGCTGGTCTGTCATTATATAATAGAGACATTAGATCTAGCTGGTCTGTCATATATATAATAGAGACAGTAGATCTAGCTGGTCTGTCATAATATAATAGAGACAGTAGATCTAGCTGGTCTGTCATAATATAATAGAGACAGTAGATCTAGCTGGTCTGTCATAATATAATAGAGACAGTAGATCTAGCTGGTCTGTCATAATATAATAGAGACAGTAGATCTAGCTGGTCTGTCATAATATAATAGAGACAGTAGATCTAGCTGGTCTGTCATAATATAATAGAGACAGTAGATCTAGCTGGTCTGTCATAATATAATAGAGACAGTAGATCTAGCTGGTCTGTCATAATATAATAGAGACAGTAGATCTAGCTGGTCTGTCATAATATAATAGAGACAGTAGATCTAGCTGGTCTGTCATAATATAATAGAGACAGTAGATCTAGCTGGTCTGTCATAATATAATAGAGACATAG
Source organism: Oncorhynchus tshawytscha (assembly GCF_018296145.1). Lineage (NCBI taxonomy): Eukaryota > Metazoa > Chordata > Actinopteri > Salmoniformes > Salmonidae > Oncorhynchus > Oncorhynchus tshawytscha. Next base: position 65,288 of record NW_024608669.1, on the reverse strand, counting down.
AAACAGTAGTTCTAGCTGGTCTGTCATAATATATAATAGAGACAGTAGATCTAGCTGGTCTGTCATAATATAATAGAGACAGTAGATCTAGCTGGTCTGTCATAATATAATAGAGACAGTAGATCTAGCTGGTCTGTCATAATATAATAGAGACAGTAGATCTAGCTGGTCTGTCATAATATAATAGAGACAGTAGATCTAGCTGGTCTGTCATAATATAATAGAGACAGTAGATCTAGCTGGTCTGTCATAATATAATAGAGACAGTAGATCTAGCTGGTCTGTCATAATATAATAGAGACAGTAGATCTAGCTGGTCTGTCATAATATAATAGAGACAGTAGATCTAGCTGGTCTGTCATAATATAATAGAGACAGTAGATCTAGCTGGTCTGTCATAATATAATAGAGACAGTAGATCTAGCTGGTCTGTCATAATATAATAGAGACAGTAGATCTAGCTGGTCTGTCATAATATAATAGAGACAGTAGATCTAGCTGGTCTGTCATAATATAATAGAGACAGTAGTAGATCTAGCTGGTCTGTCATAATATAATAGAGACAGTAGATCTAGCTGGTCTGTCATAATATAATAGAGACAGTAGATCTAGCTGGTCTGTCATAATATAATAGAGACAGTAGATCTAGCTGGTCTGTCATAATATAATAGAGACAGTAGATCTAGCTGGTCTGTCATAATATAATAGAGACAGTAGATCTAGCTGGTCTGTCATAATATAATAGAGACAGTAGATCTAGCTGGTCTGTCATAATATAATAGAGACAGTAGATCTAGCTGGTCTGTCATAATATATAGAGACAGTAGATCTAGCTGGTCTGTCATAATATAATAGAGACAGTAGATCTAGCTGGTCTGTCATAATATAATAGAGACAGTAGATCTAGCTGGTCTGTCATAATATAATAGAGACAGTAGATCTAGCTGGTCTGTCATAATATAATAGAGACAGTAGATCTAGCTGGTCTGTCATAATATAATAGAGACAGTAGATCTAGCTGGTCTGTCATAATATAATAGAGACAGTAGATCTAGCTGGTCTGTCATAATATAATAGAGACAGTAGATCTAGCTGGTCTGTCATAATATAATAGAGACAGTAGATCTAGCTGGTCTGTCATAATATAATAGAGACAGTAGATCTAGCTGGTCTGTCATAATATAATAGAGACAGTAGATCTAGCTGGTCTGTCATAATATAATAGAGACAGTAGATCTAGCTGGTCTGTCATAATATAATAGAGACAGTAGATCTAGCTGGTCTGTCATAATATAATAGAGACAGTAGATCTAGCTGGTCTGTCATAATATAATAGAGACAGTAGATCTAGCTGGTCTGTCATATATATAATAGAGACAGTAGATCTAGCTGGTCTGTCATAATATAATAGAGACAGTAGATCTAGCTGGTCTGTCATAATATAATAGAGACAGTAGATCTAGCTGGTCTGTCATAATATAATAGAGACAGTAGATCTAGCTGGTCTGTCATAATATAATAGAGACAGTAGATCTAGCTGGTCTGTCATAATATAATAGAGACAGTAGATCTAGCTGGTCTGTCATAATATAATAGAGACAGTAGATCTAGCTGGTCTGTCATAATATAATAGAGACAGTAGATCTAGCTGGTCTGTCATAATATAATAGAGACAGTAGATCTAGCTGGTCTGTCATAATATAATAGAGACAGTAGATCTAGCTGGTCTGTCATATTATAGTAGAGACAGTAGATCTAGCTGGTCTGTCATATTATAATAGAGACAGTAGATCTAGCTGGTCTGTCATAATACAATAGAGACATAGAAACAGTAGTTCTAGCTGGATTGTCATATTATAATAAAGACAGTAGATCTAGCTGGTCTGTCATAATATAATAGAGACAGTAGATCTAGCTGGTCTGTCATAATACAATAGAGACATAGAGACAGTAGATCTAGCTGGTCTGTCATAATACAATAGAGACAGTAGATCTAGCTGGTCTGTCATAATATAATAGAGACAGTAGATCTAGCTGGTCTGTCATAATATATATAGAGACAGTAGATCTAGCTTGTCTGTTATTATATAATAGAGACAGTAGATCTACCTGGTCTGTCATAAAATTATAGAGACAGTCAATCTAGCTGGTCTGTCATAATATAATAGAGACAGTAGATCTAGCTAGTCTGTATTTATATAATAGAGACAGTTGATCTAGCTGGTCTGTCATCATATAATAGAGAGAGTAGATCTAGCTGGTCTATCATAATATAATAGAGACAGTAGATCTACCTGGTATGTCATACAATAGAGACAGTAGATCTAGCTGGTCTGTCATAGTACAATAGAGACAGTAGATCTAGCTGGTGTGTCATAATATAATAGAGACAGTAGATCTAGCTGGTCTGTCATAATATAATAGAGACAGTAGATCTAGCTGGTCTGTCATAATATAATAGAGACAGTAGATCTAGCTGGTCTGTCATAATATAATAGAGACAGAGATCTAGCTGGTCTGTCATATATAATAGAGACAGTAGATCTAGCTGGTCTGTCATAATATAATAGAGACAGTAGATCTAGCTGGTCTGTCATAATATAATAGAGACAGTAGATCTAGCTGGTCTGTCATATATATAATAGAGACAGTAGATCTAGCTGGTCTGTCATAATATAATAGAGACAGTAGATCTAGCTGGTCTGTCATAATATAATAGAGACAGTAGATCTAGCTGGTCTGTCATAATATAATAGAGACAGTAGATCTAGCTGGTCTGTCATAATATAATAGAGACAGTAGATCTAGCTGGTCTGTCATAATATAATAGAGACATAGTAGTTCTAGCTGGTCTGTCATAATATAATAGAGACAGTAGATCTAGCTGGTCTGTCATAATATAATAGAGACAGTAGATCTAGCTGGTCTGTCATAATATAATAGAGACAGTAGATCTAGCTGGTCTGTCATAATATAATAGAGACAGTAGATCTAGCTGGTCTGTCATAATATAATAGAGACAGTAGATCTAGCTGGTCTGTCATAATATAATAGAGACAGTAGATCTAGCTGGTCTGTCATAATATAATAGAGACAGTAGATATCTAGCTGGTCTGTCATAATATAATAGAGACAGTAGATCTAGCTGGTCTGTCATATATATAATAGAGACAGTAGATCTAGCTGGTCTGTCATAATATAATAGAGACAGTAGATCTAGCTGGTCTGTCATAATATAATAGAGACAGTAGATCTAGCTGGTCTGTCATAATATAATAGAGACAGTAGATCTAGCTGGTCTGTCATAATATAATAGAGACAGTAGATCTAGCTGGTCTGTCATAATATAATAGAGACAGTAGATCTAGCTGGTCTGTCATAATATAATAGAGACAGTAGATCTAGCTGGTCTGTCATAATATAATAGAGACAGTAGATCTAGCTGGTCTGTCATAATATAATAGAGACAGTAGATCTAGCTGGTCTGTCATATATAATAGAGACAGTAGATCTAGCTGGTCTGTCATAATATAATAGAGACAGTAGATCTAGCTGGTCTGTCATAATATAATAGAGACAGTAGATCTAGCTGGTCTGTCATATATATAGAGACAGTAGATCTAGCTGGTCTGTCATAATATAATAGAGACAGTAGATCTAGCTGGTCTGTCATAATATAATAGAGACAGTAGATCTAGCTGGTCTGTCATAATATAATAGAGACAGTAGATCTAGCTGGTCTGTCATAATATAATAGAGACAGTAGATCTAGCTGGTCTGTCATATTATAATAGAGACAGTAGATCTAGCTGGTCTGTCATAATATAATAGAGACAGTAGATCTAGCTGGTCTGTCATAATATAATAGAGACAGTAGATCTAGCTGGTCTGTCATAATATAATAGAGACAGTAGATCTAGCTGGTCTGTCATAATATAATAGAGACAGTAGATCTAGCTGGTCTGTCATAATATAATAGAGACAGTAGATCTAGCTGGTCTGTCATAATATAATAGAGACAGTAGATCTAGCTGGTCTGTCATAATATAATAGAGACAGTAGATCTAGCTGGTCTGTCATAATATAATAGAGACAGTAGATCTAGCTGGTCTGTCATAATATAATAGAGACAGTAGATCTAGCTGGTCTGTCATAATATAATAGAGACAGTAGATCTAGCTGGTCTGTCATAATATAATAGAGACAGTAGATCTAGCTGGTCTGTCATAATATAATAGAGACAGTAGATCTAGCTGGTCTGTCATAATATAATAGAGACAGTAGATCTAGCTGGTCTGTCATAATATAATAGAGACAGTAGATCTAGCTGGTCTGTCATAATATAATAGAGACAGTAGATCTAGCTGGTCTGTCATAATATAATAGAGACAGTAGAAGCAGTAGTTCTAGCTGGTCTGTCATAATATAATAGAGACAGTAGATCTAGCTGGTCTGTCATAATATAATAGAGACAGTAGATCTAGCTGGTCTGTCATAATATAATAGAGACAGTAGATCTAGCTGGTCTGTCATAATATAATAGAGACAGTAGATCTAGCTGGTCTGTCATAATATAATAGAGACAGTAGATCTAGCTGGTCTGTCATAATATAATAGAGACAGTAGATCTAGCTGGTCTGTCATAATATAATAGAGACAGTAGATCTAGCTGGTCTGTCATAATATATAGAGACATAGAAACAGTAGTTCTAGCTGGTCTGTCATAATATAATAGAGACAGTAGATTTAGCTGGTCTGTCATAATATAATAGAGACAGTAGATCTAGCTGGTCTGTCATAATATAATAGAGACAGTAGATCTAGCTGGTCTGTCATAATATAATAGAGACAGTAGATCTAGCTGGTCTGTCATAATATAATAGAGACAGTAGATCTAGCTGGTCTGTCATAATATAATAGAGACAGTAGATCTAGCTGGTCTGTCATAATATAATAGAGACAGTAGTTCTAGCTGGTCTGTCATAATATAATAGAGACAGTAGATCTAGCTGGTCTGTCATAATATAATAGAGACAGTAGATCTAGCTGGTCTGTCATAATATAATAGAGACAGTAGATCTAGCTGGTCTGTCATAATATAATAGAGACAGTAGATCTAGCTGGTCTGTCATAATATAATAGAGACATAGAAACAGTAGTTCTAGCTGGTCTGTCATAATATAATAGAGACAGTAGATCTAGCTGGTCTGTCATAATATAATAGAGCTGGTCTGTCATAGATAATAGCTGGTCTGTCATAATATAATAGAGACAGTAGATCTAGCTGGTCTGTCATAATATAATAGAGACAGTAGATCTAGCTGGTCTGTCATAATATAATAGAGACAGTAGATCTAGCTGGTCTGTCATAATATAATAGAGACAGTAGATCTAGCTGGTCTGTCATAATATAATAGAGACAGTAGATCTAGCTGGTCTGTCATAATATAATAGAGACAGTAGATCTAGCTGGTCTGTCATAATATAATAGAGACAGTAGATCTAGCTGGTCTGTCATAATATAATAGAGACAGTAGATCTAGCTGGTCTGTCATAATATAATAGAGACAGTAGATCTAGCTGGTCTGTCATAATATAATAGAGACAGTAGATCTAGCTGGTCTGTCATAATATAATAGAGACAGTAGATCTAGCTGGTCTGTCATAATATAATAGAGACAGTAGATCTAGCTGGTCTGTCATAATATAATAGAGACAGTAGATCTAGCTGGTCTGTCATAATATAATAGAGACAGTAGATCTAGCTGGTCTGTCATAATATAATAGAGACAGTAGATCTAGCTGGTCTGTCATAATATAATAGAGACAGTAGATCTAGCTGGTCTGTCATATATAATAGAGACAGTAGATCTAGCTGGTCTGTCATAATATAATAGAGACAGTAGATCTAGCTGGTCTGTCATAATATAATAGAGACAGTAGATCTAGCTGGTCTGTCATAATATAATAGAGACAGTAGATCTAGCTGGTCTGTCATAATATAATAGAGACAGTAGATCTAGCTGGTCTGTCATAATATAATAGAGACAGTAGATTAGCTGGTCTGTCATAATATAATAGAGACAGTAGATCTAGCTGGTCTGTCATAATATAATAGAGACAGTAGATCTAGCTGGTCTGTCATAATATAATAGAGACAGTAGATCTAGCTGGTCTGTCATAATATAATAGAGACAGTAGATCTAGCTGGTCTGTCATAATATAATAGAGACAGTAGATCTAGCTGGTCTGTCATAATATAATAGAGACAGTAGATCTAGCTGGTCTGTCATAATATATAGAGACATAGAAACAGTAGTTCTAGCTGGTCTGTCATAATATAATAGAGACAGTAGATTTAGCTGGTCTGTCATAATATAATAGAGACAGTAGATCTAGCTGGTCTGTCATAATATAATAGAGACAGTAGATCTAGCTGGTCTGTCATATTATAATCGAGACAGTAGATCTAGCTGGTCTGTCATAATATAATAGAGACAGTAGATCTAGCTGGTCTGTCATAATATAATAGAGACAGTAGATCTAGCTGGTCTGTCATAATATAATAGAGACAGTAGATCTAGCTGGTCTGTCATAATATAATAGAGACAGTAGATCTAGCTGGTCTGTCATAATATATAGAGACATAGAAACAGTAGTTCTAGCTGGTCTGTCATAATATAATAGAGACAGTAGATTTAGCTGGTCTGTCATAATATAATAGAGACAGTAGATCTAGCTGGTCTGTCATAATATAATAGAGACAGTAGATCTAGCTGGTCTGTCATAATATAATAGAGACAGTAGATCTAGCTGGTCTGTCATAATATAATAGAGACAGTAGATCTAGCTGGTCTGTCATAATATAATAGAGACAGTAGATCTAGCTGGTCTGTCATAATATAATAGAGACAGTAGATCTAGCTGGTCTGTCATAATATAATAGAGACAGTAGATCTAGCTGGTCTGTCATATATAATAGAGACAGTAGATCTAGCTGGTCTGTCATATATATAATAGAGACAGTAGATCTAGCTGGTCTGTCATAACATTAATGAGACAGTAGATCTAGCTGGTCTGTCATAATATAATAGAGACAGTAGATCTAGCTGGTCTGTCATAATATAATAGAGACAGTAGATCTAGCTGGTCTGTCATAATATAATAGAGACAGTAGATCTAGCTGGTCTGTCATAATATAATAGAGACAGTAGATCTAGCTGGTCTGTCATAATATAATAGAGACAGTAGATTTAGCTGGTCTGTCATAATATAATAGAGACAGTAGATCTAGCTGGTCTGTCATAATATAATAGAGACAGTAGATCTAGCTGGTCTGTCATAATATAATAGAGACAGTAGATCTAGCTGGTCTGTCATAATATAATAGAGACAGTAGATCTAGCTGGTCTGTCATAATATAATAGAGACAGTAGATCTAGCTGGTCTGTCATAATATAATAGAGACAGTAGAGTCTAGCTGGTCTGTCATAATATAATAGAGACAGTAGATTTAGACAGTAGATCTAGCTGGTCTCATAATATAATAGAGACAGTAGATCTAGCTGGTCTGTCATAATATAATAGAGACAGTAGATCTAGCTGGTCTGTCATAATATAATAGAGACAGTAGATCTAGCTGGTCTGTCATAATATAATAGAGACAGTAGATCTAGCTGGTCTGTCATAATATAATAGAGACAGTAGATCTAGCTGGTCTGTCATAATATAATAGAGACAGACAGTAGATCTAGCTGGTCTGTCATAATATAATAGAGACAGTAGATCTAGCTGGTCTGTCATAATATAATAGAGACAGTAGATCTAGCTGGTCTGTCATAATATAATAGAGACAGTAGATCTAGCTGGTCTGTCATAATATAATAGAGACAGTAGATCTAGCTGGTCTGTCATAATATAATAGAGACAGTAGATCTAGCTGGTCTGTCATAATATAATAGAGACATAGACAGTAGTAGATCTAGCTGGTCTGTCATAATATAATAGAGACAGTAGATCTAGCTGGTCTGTCATAATATAATAGAGACAGTAGATCTAGCTGGTCTGTCATAATATAATAGAGACAGTAGATCTAGCTGGTCTGTCATAATATAATAGACAGTAGACAGTAGATCTAGCTGGTCTGTCATAATATAATAGAGACAGTAGATCTAGCTGGTCTGTCATAATATAATAGAGACAGTAGATCTAGCTGGTCTGTCATAATATAATAGAGACAGTAGATCTAGCTGGTCTGTCATAATATAATAGAGACAGTAGATCTAGCTGGTCTGTCATAATATAATAGAGACAGTAGATCTAGCTGGTCTGTCATAATATAATAGAGACAGTAGATCTAGCTGGTCTGTCATAATATAATAGAGACAGTAGATCTAGCTGGTCTGTCATAATATAATAGAGACAGTAGATCTAGCTGGTCTGTCATAATATAATAGAGACAGTAGATCTAGCTGGTCTGTCATAATATATAGAGACAGTAGAAACAGTAGTTCTAGCTGGTCTGTCATAATATAATAGAGACAGTAGATCTAGCTGGTCTGTCATAATATAATAGAGACATAATAGAAGTAGATCTAGCTGGTCTGTCATAATATAATAGAGACAGTAGATCTAGCTGGTCTGTCATAATATAATAGAGACAGTAGATCTAGCTGGTCTGTCATAATATAATAGAGACAGTAGATCTAGCTGGTCTGTCATAATATAATAGAGACAGTAGATCTAGCTGGTCTGTCATAATATAATAGAGACAGTAGATCTAGCTGGTCTGTCATAATATAATAGAGACAGTAGATCTAGCTGGTCTGTCATAATATAATAGAGACAGTAGATCTAGCTGGTCTGTCATAATATAATAGAGACAGTAGATCTAGCTGGTCTGTCATAATATAATAGAGACAGTAGATCTAGCTGGTCTGTCATAATATAATAGAGACAGTAGATCTAGCTGGTCTGTCATAATATAATAGAGACATAGAAGTAGTTCTAGCTGGTCTGTCATAATATAATAGAGAGACAGTAGATTTAGCTGGTCTGTCATAATATAATAGAGACAGTAGATCTAGCTGGTCTGTCATATATAATAGAGACAGTAGATCTAGCTGGTCTGTCATAATATAATAGAGACAGTAGATCTAGCTGGTCTGTCATAATATAATAGAGACAGTAGATCTAGCTGGTCTGTCATAATATAATAGAGACAGTAGATCTAGCTGGTCTGTCATAATATAATAGAGACAGTAGATCTAGCTGGTCTGTCATAATATAATAGAGACAGTAGATCTAGCTGGTCTGTCATAATATATAGTAGATCTAGCTAGAGACAGTAGATCTAGCTGGTCTGTCATAATATAATAGAGACAGTAGATCTAGCTGGTCTGTCATAATATAATAGAGACAGTAGATCTAGCTGGTCTGTCATAATATAATAGAGACAGTAGATCTAGCTGGTCTGTCATAATATAATAGAGACAGTAGATCTAGCTGGTCTGTCATAATATAATAGAGACAGTAGATCTAGCTGGTCTGTCATAATATAATAGAGACAGTAGATCTAGCTGGTCTGTCATAATATAATAGAGACAGTAGATCTAGCTGGTCTGTCATAATATAATAGAGACAGTAGATCTAGCTGGTCTGTCATAATATAATAGAGACAGTAGATCTAGCTGGTCTGTCAAAATATAATAGAGACAGTAGATCTAGCTGGTCTGTCATAATATAATAGAGACAGTAGATCTAGCTGGTCTGTCATAATATAATAGAGACAGTAGATCTAGCTGGTCTGTCATAATATGATAGAGACATAGAAACAGTAGTTCTAGCTGGTCTGTCATAATATAATAGAGACAGTAGATCTAGCTGGTCTGTCATAATATAATAGAGACATTACATCTAGCTGGTCTGTCATGATATAAAAGAGACAGTAGATCTAGCTGGTCTGTCATATTATAATAGAGACAGTAGCTCTAGCTGGTCTGTCATAATATAACAGAGAGTGTAGATCTAGCTGGTCTGTCATAATATAATAGAGACAGTACATTTAGCTGGTCTCTCATAATATAATAGAGACAGTAGATCTAGCTGGTCTGTCATAATATAATAGAGACAGTAGATCTAGCTGGTCTGTCATAATATAATAGAGACAGTAGATCTAGCTGGTCTGTCATAATATAATAGAGACAGTAGATCTAGCTGGTCTGTCATAATATAATAGAGACAGTAGATCTAGCTGGTCTGTCATAATATAATAGAGACAGTAGATCTAGCTGGTCTGTCATAATATAATAGAGACAGTAGATCTAGCTGGTCTGTCATAATATAATAGAGACAGTAGATCTAGCTGGTCTGTCATAATATAATAGAGACAGAAACAGTAGTTCTAGCTGGTCTGTCATAATATAATAGAGACAGTAGATTTAGCTGGTCTGTCATAATATAATAGAGACAGTAGATCTAGCTGGTCTGTCATAATATAATAGAGACAGTAGATCTAGCTGGTCTGTCATAATATAATAGAGACAGTAGATCTAGCTGGTCTGTCATAATATAATAGAGACAGTAGATCTAGCTGGTCTGTCATAATATAATAGAGACAGTAGATCTAGCTGGTCTGTCATAATATAATAGAGACATAGAGACAGTAGTTCTAGCTGGTCTGTCATAATATAATAGAGACAGTAGATCTAGCTGGTCTGTCATAATATAATAGAGACAGTAGATCTAGCTGGTCTGTCATAATATAATAGAGACAGTAGATCTAGCTGGTCTGTCATAATATAATAGAGACAGTAGATCTAGCTGGTCTGTCATAATATAATAGAGACAGTAGATCTAGCTGGTCTGTCATAATATAATAGAGACAGTAGATCTAGCTGGTCTGTCATAATATAATAGAGACATATAACAGTAGTCTAGCTGGTCTGTCATAATATAATAGAGACAGTAGATCTAGCTGGTCTGTCATATTATAATAGAGACAGTAGATCTAGCTGGTCTGTCATAATATAATAGAGACAGTAGATCTAGCTGGTCTGTCATAATATAATAGAGACAGTAGATCTAGCTGGTCTGTCATAATATAATAGAGACAGTAGATCTAGCTGGTCTGTCATAATATAATAGAGACAGTAGAAACAGTAGTTCTAGCTGGTCTGTCATAATATAATAGAGACAGTAGATCTAGCTGGTCTGTCATAATATAATAGAGACAGTAGATCTAGCTGGTCTGTCATAATATAATAGAGACAGTAGATCTAGCTGGTCTGTCATAATATAATAGAGACAGTAGATCTAGCTGGTCTGTCATAATATAATAGAGACAGTAGATCTAGCTGGTCTGTCATAATATAATAGAGACAGTAGATCTAGCTGGTCTGTCATAATATAATAGAGACAGTAGATCTAGCTGGTCTGTCATAATATAATAGAGACAGTAGATCTAGCTGGTCTGTCATAATATAATAGAGACAGTAGATCTAGCTGGTCTGTCATAATATAATAGAGACAGTAGATCTAGCTGGTCTGTCATAATATAATAGAGACAGTAGATCTAGCTGGTCTGTCATAATATAATAGAGACAGTAGATCTAGCTGGTCTGTCATAATATAATAGAGACAGTAGATCTAGCTGGTCTGTCATAATATAATAGAGACAGTAGATCTAGCTGGTCTGTCATAATATAATAGAGACAGTAGATCTAGCTGGTCTGTCATAATATAATAGAGACAGTAGATCTAGCTGGTCTGTCATAATATAATAGAGACAGAGACAGTAGATCTAGCTGGTCTGTCATAATATAATAGAGACAGTAGATCTAGCTGGTCTGTCATAATATAATAGAGACAGTAGATCTAGCTGGTCTGTCATAATATAATAGAGACAGTAGATCTAGCTGGTCTGTCATAATATAATAGAGACAGTAGATCTAGCTGGTCTGTCATAATATAATAGAGACAGTAGATCTAGCTGGTCTGTCATAATATAATAGAGACAGTAGATCTAGCTGGTCTGTCATAATATAATAGAGACAGTAGATCTAGCTGGTCTGTCATAATATAATAGAGACATAGAGTAGTTCTAGCTGGTCTGTCATAATATAATAGAGACAGTAGATTTAGCTGGTCTGTCATAATATAATAGAGACAGTAGATCTAGCTGGTCTGTCATAATATAATAGAGACAGTAGATCTAGCTGGTCTGTCATAATATAATAGAGACAGTAGATCTAGCTGGTCTGTCATAATATAATAGAGACAGTAGATCTAGCTGGTCTGTCATAATATAATAGAGACAGTAGATCTAGCTGGTCTGTCATAATATAATAGAGACAGTAGATCTAGCTGGTCTGTCATAATATAATAGAGACAGTAGATCTAGCTGGTCTGTCATAATATAATAGAGACAGTAGATCTAGCTGGTCTGTCATAATATAATAGAGACAGTAGATCTAGCTGGTCTGTCATAATATAATAGAGACAGTAGATCTAGCTGGTCTGTCATAATATAATAGAGACAGTAGATCTAGCTGGTCTGTCATAATATAATAGAGACAGTAGATCTAGCTGGTCTGTCATAATATAATAGAGACAGTAGATCTAGCTGGTCTGTCATAATATAATAGAGACAGTAGATCTAGCTGGTCTGTCATAATATAATAGAGACAGTAGATCTAGCTGGTCTGTCATATATATAATAGAGACAGTAGATCTAGCTGGTCTGTCATAATATATAATAGAGACAGTAGATCTAGCTGGTCTGTCATAATATAATAGAGACAGTAGATCTAGCTGGTCTGTCATAATATAATAGAGACAGTAGATCTAGCTGGTCTGTCATAATATAATAGAGACAGTAGATCTAGCTGGACTATCATAATATAATAGAGACAGTAGATCTAGCTGGTCTGTCATAATATAATAGAGACAGTAGATCTAGCTGGTCTGTCATAATATAATAGAGACAATAGATCTAGCTGGTCTGACATAATATAATAGAGACAGTAGATCTAGCTGGTCTGTCATATTATAATATGGACAGTAGATCTAGCTGGTCTGTAATAATATAATAGAGACAGTAGATCTAGCTTGTCTGTCATATTATAATAGAGACAGTAGATCTAGCTGGTCTGTCATAATATAATAGAGACAGTAGATCTAGCTGGTCTGTCATAATATAATAGAGACAGTAGATCTAGCTGGTCTGTCATAATATAATAGAGACAGTAGATCTAGCTGGTCTGTCATAATATATAGAGAGACAGTAGATCTAGCTGGTCTGTCATAATATAATAGAGACAGTAGATCTAGCTGGTCTGTCATAATATAATATAATAGAGACAGTAGATCTAGCTGGTCTGTCATAATATAATAGAGACAGTAGATCTAGCTGGTCTGTCATAATATAATAGAGACAGTAGATCTAGCTGGTCTGTCATAATATAATAGAGACAGTAGATCTAGCTGGTCTGTCATAATATAATAGAGACAGTAGATCTAGCTGGTCTGTCATAATATATAATAGAGTAGATCTAGCTGGTCTGTCATAATATAATAGAGACAGTAGATCTAGCTGGTCTGTCATAATATAATAGAGACAGTAGATCTAGCTGGTCTGTCATAATATAATAGAGACAGTAGATCTAGCTGGTCTGTCATAATATAATAGAGACAGTAGATCTAGCTGGTCTGTCATAATATAATAGAGACAGTAGATCTAGCTGGTCTGTCATAATATAATAGAGACAGTAGATCTAGCTGGTCTGTCATAATATAATAGAGACAGTAGATCTAGCTGGTCTGTCATAATATAATAGAGACAGAGATAGTTCTAGCTGGTCTGTCATAATATAATAGAGACAGTAGATTTAGCTGGTCTGTCATAATATAATAGAGACAGTAGATCTAGCTGGTCTGTCATATATAATAGAGACAGTAGATCTAGCTGGTCTGTCATAATATAATAGAGACAGTAGATCTAGCTGGTCTGTCATAATATAATAGAGACAGTAGATCTAGCTGGTCTGTCATAATATAATAGAGACAGTAGATCTAGCTGGTCTGTCATAATATAATAGAGACAGTAGATCTAGCTGGTCTGTCATAATATAATAGAGACAGTAGTTCTAGCTGGTCTGTCATAATATAATAGAGACAGTAGATCTAGCTGGTCTGTCATAATATAATAGAGACAGTAGATCTAGCTGGTCTGTCATAGTATAATCGAGACAGTAGATCTAGCTGGTCTGTCATAATATGATATAGACAGAAGATCTACCTGGTCTGTCATAATATAATAGAAACAGTAGATCTAGCTGGTCTGTCATAATATAATAGAGACAGTAGATCTCATTGGTCTGTCATAATATAATAGACACAGTAGATTCTAGCTGGTCTGTCATAATAGAATAGAGACAGTAGATCTACCTGGTCTGTCATAATATAATAGAGACAGTAGATCTAGCTGGTCTGTCATAATATAATAGAGACAGTAGATCTAGCAGCTCTGTCATATTATAATAGAGACAGTAGATCTAGCTGGTCTGTCATAATATAATAGAGACAGTAGATCTAGCTGGTCTGTCATAATATAATAGAGACAGTAGATCTAGCTGGTCTGTCATAATATAATAGAGACAGTAGATCTAGCTGGTCTGTCATAATATAATAGAGACAGTAGATCTAGCTGGTCTGTCATAATATAATAGAGACAGTAGATCTAGCTGGTCTGTCATATTATAATAGAGACAGAAGATCTAGCTGGTCTGTCATATTATAATATAGACAGTAGATCAAGCTGGTCTGTCATAATAAAAAGAGAAACAGTAGTTCTAGCTGGTCTGTCATAATCTAATAGAGACGTACGATTTAGCTGGTCTGTCATAATATAATAGAGACAGTAGATCTAGCTGGTCTGTCATAATATAATAGAGACAGTAGATCTAGCTGGTCTGTCATAATCTAATAGAGACATTAGATCTAGCTGGTCTGTCATATTATAATAGAGACAGTAGATCTAGCTGGTCTGTCATAATATAATAGAGACAGTAGATCTAGCTGGTCTGTCATAATATAATAGAGACAGTAGATCTAGCTGGTCTGTCATAATATAATAGAGACATAGAAACAGTAGTTCTAGCTGGTCTGTCATAATATAATAGAGACAGTAGATTTAGCTGGTCTGTCATAATATAATAGAGACAGTAGATCTAGCTGGTCTGTCATAATATAATAGAGACAGTAGATCTAGCTGGTCTGTCATAATATAATAGAGACAGTAGATCTAGCTGGTCTGTCATAATATAATAGAGACAGTAGATCTAGCTGGTCTGTCATAATATAATAGAGACAGTAGATCTAGCTGGTCTGTCATAATATAATAGAGACAGTAGATCTAGCTGGTCTGTCATAATATAATAGAGACAGTAGATCTAGCTGGTCTGTCATAATATAATAGAGACAGTAGATCTAGCTGGTCTGTCATAATATAATAGAGACAGTAGATCTAGCTGGTCTGTCATAATATGATAGAGACATAGAAACAGTAGTTCTAGCTGGTCTGTCATAATATAATAGAGACAGTAGATTTAGCTGGTCTGTCATAATATAATAGAGACAGTAGATCTAGCTGGTCTGTCATATATAATAGAGACAGTAGATCTAGCTGGTCTGTCATAATATAATAGAGACAGTAGATCTAGCTGGTCTGTCATAATATAATAGAGACAGTAGATCTAGCTGGTCTGTCATAATATAATAGAGACAGTAGATCTAGCTGGTCTGTCATAATATAATAGAGACAGTAGATCTAGCTGGTCTGTCATAATATAATAGAGACAGTAGATCTAGCTGGTCTGTCATATATATAATAGAGACAGTAGATCTAGCTGGTCTGTCATAATATAATAGAGACAGTAGATCTAGCTGGTCTGTCATAATATAATAGAGACAGTAGATCTAGCTGGTCTGTCATAATATAATAGAGACAGTAGATCTAGCTGGTCTGTCATAATATAATAGAGACAGTAGATCTAGCTGGTCTGTCATAATATAATAGAGACAGTAGATCTAGCTGGTCTGTCATAATATAATAGAGACAGTAGATCTAGCTGGTCTGTCATAATATAATAGAGACAGTAGATCTAGCTGGTCTGTCATAATATAATAGAGACAGTAGATCTAGCTGGTCTGTCATAATATAATAGAGACAGTAGATCTAGCTGGTCTGTCATAATATAATAGAGACAGTAGATCTAGCTGGTCTGTCATAATATAATAGAGACAGTAGATCTAGCTGGTCTGTCATAATATAATAGAGACAGTAGATCTAGCTGGTCTGTCATAATATAATAGAGACAGTAGATCTAGCTGGTCTGTCATAATATAATAGAGACAGTAGATCTAGCTGGTCTGTCATAATATAATAGAGACAGTAGATCTAGCTGGTCTGTCATAATATAATAGAGACAGTAGATCTAGCTGGTCTGTCATAATATAATAGAGACAGTAGATCTAGCTGGTCTGTCATAATATAATAGAGACAGTAGATCTAGCTGGTCTGTCATAATATAATAGAGACAGTAGATCTAGCTGGTCTGTCATAATATAATAGAGACAGTAGATCTAGCTGGTCTGTCATAATATAATAGAGACAGTAGATCTAGCTGGTCTGTCATATATATAATAGAGACAGTAGATCTAGCTGGTCTGTCATAATATAATAGAGACAGTAGATCTAGCTGGTCTGTCATAATATAATAGAGACAGTAGATCTAGCTGGTCTGTCATAATATAGAGACAGTAGATATAGCTGGTCTGTCATAATATAATAGAGACAGCAGATCTAGCTGGTCTGTCATAATATAATAGAGACAGTAGATCTAGCTGGTCTGTCATAATATAATAGAGACAGTAGATCTAGCTGGTCTGTCATAATATAATAGAGACAGTAGATCTAGCTGGTCTGTCATAATATAATAGAGACAGTAGATCTAGCTGGTCTGTCATAATATAACAGAGACATAGAGACAGTAGTTCTAGCTGGTCTGTCATAATATAATAGAGACAGTACATTTAGCTGGTCTCTCATAATATAATAGAGACAGTAGATCTAGCTGGTCTGTCATTATATAATAGAGACATTAGATCTAGCTGGTCTGTCATAATATAATAGAGACAGTAGATCTAGCTGGTCTGTCATAATATAATAGAGACAGTAGATCTAGCTTGTCTGTCATAGTATAATAGAGACAGTAGATCTAGCTGGTCTGTCATAATATAATAGAGACAGTAGATCTAGCTGGTCTGTCATAATATAATAGAGACAGTAGATCTAGCTGGTCTGTCATATATATAATAGAGACAGTAGATCTAGCTGGTCTGTCATAATATAATAGAGACAGTAGATCTAGCTGGTCTGTCATAATATAATAGAGACAGTAGATCTAGCTGGTCTGTCATAATATAATAGAGACAGTAGATCTAGCTGGTCTGTCATAATATAATAGAGACAGTAGATCTAGCTGGTCTGTCATAATATAATAGAGACAGTAGATCTAGCTGGTCTGTCATAATATAATAGAGACAGTAGATCTAGCTGGTCTGTCATAATATAATAGAGACAGTAGATCTAGCTGGTCTGTCATAATATAATAGAGACAGTAGATCTAGCTGGTCTGTCATAATATAATAGAGACAGTAGATCTAGCTGGTCTGTCATAATATAATAGAGACAGTAGATCTAGCTGGTCTGTCATAATATAATAGAGACAGTAGATCTAGCTGGTCTGTCATAATATAATAGAGACAGTAGATCTAGCTGGTCTGTCATAATATAATAGAGACAGTAGATCTAGCTGGTCTGTCATAATATAATAGAGACAGTAGATCTAGCTGGTCTGTCATAATATAATAGAGACAGTAGATCTAGCTGGTCTGTCATAATATAATAGAGACAGTAGATCTAGCTGGTCTGTCATAATATAATAGAGACAGTAGATCTAGCTGGTCTGTCATAATATAATAGAGACAGTAGATCTAGCTGGTCTGTCATAATATAATAGAGACAGTAGATCTAGCTGGTCTGTCATAATATAATAGAGACAGTAGATCTAGCTGGTCTGTCATAATATAATAGAGACAGTAGATCTAGCTGGTCTGTCATATATATAATAGAGACAGTAGATCTAGCTGGTCTGTCATAATATAATAGAGACAGTAGATCTAGCTGGTCTGTCATAATATAATAGAGACAGTAGATCTAGCTGGTCTGTCATAATATAATAGAGACAGTAGATCTAGCTGGTCTGTCATAATATAATAGAGACAGTAGATCTAGCTGGTCTGTCATAATATAATAGAGACAGTAGATCTAGCTGGTCTGTCATAATATAATAGAGACAGTAGATCTAGCTGGTCTGTCATAATATAATAGAGACAGTAGATCTAGCTGGTCTGTCATAATATAATAGAGACAGTAGATCTAGCTGGTCTGTCATAATATAATAGAGACAGTAGATCTAGCTGGTCTGTCATAATATAATAGAGACAGTAGATCTAGCTGGTCTGTCATAATATAATAGAGACAGTAGATCTAGCTGGTCTGTCATAATATAATAGAGACAGTAGATCTAGCTGGTCTGTCATAATATAATAGAGACATAGAAACAGTAGATCTAGCTGGTCTGTCATAATATAATAGAGACAGTAGATCTAGCTGGTCTGTCATAATATAATAGAGACAGTAGATCTAGCTGGTCTGTCATATTATAATAGAGACAGTAGATCTAGCTGGTCTGTCATAATATAATAGAGACAGTAGATCTAGCTGGTCTGTCATAATATAATAGAGACAGTAGATCTAGCTGGTCTGTCATAATATAATAGAGACAGTAGATCTAGCTGGTCTGTCATAGTACAATAGAGACAGTAGATCTAGCTGGTCTGTCATAATATAATAGAGACAGTAGTAGTTCTAGCTGGTCTGTCATAATATAATAGAGACAGTAGATCTAGCTGGTCTGTCATAATATAATAGAGACAGTAGATCTAGCTGGTCTGTCATAATATAATAGAGACAGTAGATCTAGCTGGTCTGTCATAATATAATAGAGACAGTAGATCTAGCTGGTCTGTCATAATATAATAGAGACAGTAGATCTAGCTGGTCTGTCATAATATAATAGAGACAGTAGATCTAGCTGGTCTGTCATAATATAATAGAGACAGTAGATCTAGCTGGTCTGTCATAATATAATAGAGACAGTAGATCTAGCTGGTCTGTCATAATATAATAGAGACAGTAGATCTAGCTGGTCTGTCATATATAATAGAGACAGTAGATCTAGCTGGTCTGTCATAATATAATAGAGACAGTAGATCTAGCTGGTCTGTCATAATATAATAGAGACAGTAGATCTAGCTGGTCTGTCATAATATAATAGAGACAGTAGATCTAGCTGGTCTGTCATAATATGATAGAGACATAGAAACAGTAGTTCTAGCTGGTCTGTCATAATATAATAGAGGCAGTAGATCTAGCTGGTCTGTCATAATATAATAGAGACAGTAGATCTAGCTGGTCTCTCATTATATAATAGAGACATTAGATCTAGCTGGTCTGTCATAATATAATATAGACAGTAGATCTAGCTGGTCTGTCATAATATAATAGAGACAGTAGATCTAGCTGGTCTGTCATAATATAATAGAGACAGTAGATCTAGCTGGTCTGTCATAATATAATAGAGACAGTAGATCTAGCTGGTCTGTCATAATATAATAGAGACAGTAGATCTAGCTGGTCTGTCATATATATAATAGAGACAGTAGATCTAGCTGGTCTGTCATATATATAATAGAGACAGTAGATCTAGCTGGTCTGTCATAATATAATAGAGACAGTAGATCTAGCTGGTCTGTCATAATATAATAGAGACAGTAGATCTAGCTGGTCTGTCATAATATAATAGAGACAGTAGATCTAGCTGGTCTGTCATAATATAATAGAGACAGTAGATCTAGCTGGTCTGTCATAATATAATAGAGACAGTAGATCTAGCTGGTCTGTCATAATATAATAGAGACAGTAGATCTAGCTGGTCTGTCATAATATAATAGAGACAGTAGATCTAGCTGGTCTGTCATAATATAATAGAGACAGTAGATCTAGCTGGTCTGTCATAATATAATAGAGACAGTAGATCTAGCTGGTCTGTCATAATATAATAGAGACAGTAGATCTAGCTGGTCTGTCATAATATAATAGAGACAGTAGATCTAGCTGGTCTGTCATATTATAATAGAGACAGTAGATCTAGCTGGTCTGTCATAATATAATAGAGACAGTAGATCTAGCTGGTCTGTCATAATATAATAGAGACAGTAGATCTAGCTGGTCTGTCATAATATAATAGAGACAGTAGATCTAGCTGGTCTGTCATAATATAATAGAGACAGTAGATCTAGCTGGTCTGTCATATATATAATAGAGACAGTAGATCTAGCTGGTCTGTCATATAATAATAGAGACAGTAGATCTAGCTGGTCTGTCATAATATAATAGAGACAGTAGATCTAGCTGGTCTGTCATAATATAATAGAGACAGTAGATCTAGCTGGTCTGTCATAATATAATAGAGACAGTAGATCTAGCTGGTCTGTCATAATATAATAGAGACAGTAGATCTAGCTGGTCTGTCATAATATAATAGAGACAGTAGATCTAGCTGGTCTGTCATAATATAATAGAGACAGTAGATCTAGCTGGTCTGTCATAATATAATAGAGACAGTAGATCTAGCTGGTCTGTCATAATATAATAGAGACAGTAGATCTAGCTGGTCTGTCATAATATAATAGAGACAGTAGATCTAGCTGGTCTGTCATAATATAATAGAGACAGTAGATCTAGCTGGTCTGTCATAATATAATAGAGACAGTAGATTCTAGCTGGTCTGTCATAATATAATAGAGACAGTAGATCTAGCTGGTCTGTCATATTATAATAGAGACAGTAGATCTAGCTGGTCTGTCAAAATATAATAGAGACAGTAGATCTAGCTGGTCTGTCATAATATAATAGAGACAGTAGATCTAGCTGGTCTGTCATAATATAATAGAGACAGTAGATCTAGCTGGTCTGTCATAATATGATAGAGACATAGAAACAGTAGTTCTAGCTGGTCTGTCATAATATAATAGAGACAGTAGATCTAGCTGGTCTGTCATAATATAATAGAGACAGTAGATCTAGCTGGTCTCTCATACTATAATAGAGACAGTAGATCTAGCTGGTCTGTCATAATATAATAGAGACAGTAGATCTAGCTGGTCTGTCATAATATAATAGAGACAGTAGATCTAGCTGGTCTGTCATAATATAATAGAGACAGTAGATCTAGCTGGTCTGTCATAATATAATAGAGACAGTAGATCTAGCTGGTCTGTCATAATATGATAGAGACATAGAGACAGTAGTTCTAGCTGGTCTGTCATAATATAATAGAGACAGTAGATTTAGCTGGTCTGTCATAATATAATAGAGACAGTAGATCTAGCTGGTCTGTCATAATATAATAGAGACAGTAGATCTAGCTGGTCTGTCATAATATAATAGAGACAGTAGATCTAGCTGGTCTGTCATAATATAATAGAGACAGTAGATCTAGCTGGTCTGTCATAATATAATAGAGACAGTAGATCTAGCTGGTCTGTCATAATATGATAGAGACATAGAAACAGTAGTTCTAGCTGGTCTGTCATAATATAATAGAGACAGTAGATCTAGCTGGTCTGTCATAATATAATAGAGACAGTAGATCTAGCTGGTCTGTCATAATATAATAGAGACAGTAGATCTAGCTGGTCTGTCATATAATAATAGAGACAGTAGATATTGCTTGTCTGTCATAATATCACAGAGACAGAGATCTAGCTGGTCTGTCATAATATAATAGAGACAGTAGATCTAGCTGGTCTGTCATAATATAATAGAGACAGTAGATCTAGCTGGTCTGTCATAATATAATAGAGACAGTAGATCTAGCTGGTCTGTCATAATATAATAGAGACAGTAGATCTAGCTGGTCTGTCATATTATAATAGAGACAGTAGATCTAGCTGGTCTGTCATAATATAATAGAGACAGTAGATCTAGCTGGTCTGTCATAATATAATAGAGACAGTAGATCTAGCTGGTCTGTCATAATATAATAGAGACAGTAGATCTAGCTGGTCTGTCATAATATAATAGAGACAGTAGATCTAGCTGGTCTGTCATAATATAATAGAGACAGTAGATCTAGCTGGTCTGTCATAATATAATAGAGACAGTAGATCTAGCTGGTCTGTCATAATATAATAGAGACAGTAGATCTAGCTGGTCTGTCATAATATGATAGATAGACAGTAGTTCTAGCTGGTCTGTCATAATATAATAGAGACAGTAGATCTAGCTGGTCTGTCATAATATAATAGAGACAGTAGATCTAGCTGGTCTGTCATAATATAATAGAGACAGTAGATCTAGCTGGTCTGTCATAATATAATAGAGACAGTAGATCTAGCTGGTCTGTCATAATATAATAGAGACAGTAGATCTAGCTGGTCTGTCATAATATAATAGAGACAGTAGATCTAGCTGGTCTGTCATAATATAATAGAGACAGTAGATCTAGCTGGTCTGTCATAATATAATAGAGACAGTAGATCTAGCTGGTCTGTCATAATATAATAGAGACAGTAGATCTAGCTGGTCTGTCATAATATAATAGAGACAGTAGATCTAGCTGGTCTGTCATAATATAATAGAGACAGTAGATCTAGCTGGTCTGTCATAATATAATAGAGACAGTAGATCTAGCTGGTCTGTCATAATATAATAGAGACAGTAGATCTAGCTGGTCTGTCATAATATAATAGAGACAGTAGATCTAGCTGGTCTGTCATAATATAATAGAGACAGTAGATCTAGCTGGTCTGTCATAATATAATAGAGACAGTAGATCTAGCTGGTCTGTCATAATATAATAGAGACAGTAGATCTAGCTGGTCTGTCATAATATAATACAGACAGTAGATCTAGCTGGTCTGTCATATTATAATAGAGACAGTAGATCTAGCTGGTCTGTCATATTATAATAGAGACAGTAGATCTAGCTGGTCTGTCAAAATATAATAGAGACAGTAGATCTAGCTGGTCTGTCATAATATAATAGAGACAGTAGATCTAGCTGGTCTGTCATAATATAATAGAGACAGTAGATCTAGCTGGTCTGTCATAATATGATAGAGACATAGAAACAGTAGTTCTAGCTGGTCTGTCATAATATAATAGAGACAGTAGATTTAGCTGGTCTCTCATAATATAATAGAGACAGTAGATCTAGCTGGTCTGTCATTATATAATAGAGACAGTAGATCTAGCTGGTCTGTCATAATATAATAGAGACAGTAGATCTAGCTGGTCTGTCATAATATAATAGAGACAGTAGATCTAGCTGGTCTGTCATAATATAATAGAGACAGTAGATCTAGCTGGTCTGTCATAATATAATAGAGACAGTAGATCTAGCTGGTCTGTCATAATATAATAGAGACAGTAGATCTAGCTGGTCTGTCATAATATAATAGAGACAGTAGATCTAGCTGGTCTGTCATAATATAATAGAGACAGTAGATCTAGCTGGTCTGTCATAATATAATAGAGACAGTAGATCTAGCTGGTCTGTCATAATATAATAGAGACAGTAGATCTAGCTGGTCTGTCATAATATAATAGAGACAGTAGATCTAGCTGGTCTGTCATAATATAATAGAGACAGTAGATCTAGCTGGTCTGTCATAATATAATAGAGACAGTAGATCTAGCTGGTCTGTCATAATATAATAGAGACAGTAGATCTAGCTGGTCTGTCATAATATAATAGAGACAGTAGATCTAGCTGGTCTGTCATAATATAATAGAGACAGTAGATCTAGCTGGTCTGTCATAATTATAATAGAGACAGTAGATCTAGCTGGTCTGTCATAATATAATAGAGACAGTAGATCTAGCTGGTCTGTCATAATATAATAGAGACAGTAGATCTAGCTGGTCTGTCATAATATAATAGAGACAGTAGATCTAGCTGGTCTGTCATAATATAATAGAGACAGTAGATCTAGCTGGTCTGTCATAATATAATAGAGACAGTAGATCTAGCTGGTCTGTCATAATATAATAGAGACAGTAGATCTAGCTGGTCTGTCATAATATAATAGAGACAGTAGATCTAGCTGGTCTCTCATAATTGAATAGAGACAGTAGATCTAGCTGGTCTGTCATAATATAATAGAGACAGTAGATCTAGCTGGTCTGTCATAATATAATAGAGACAGTAGATCTAGCTGGTCTGTCATAATAGAATAGAGACAGTAGATCTAGCTGGTCTGTCATAATATAATAGAGACATTAGATCTAGCTGGTCTGTCATATTATAATAGAGACAGTAGATCTAGCTGGTCTGTCATAATATAATAGAGACAGTAGATCTAGCTGGTCTGTCATAATATAATAGAGACAGTAGATCTAGCTGGTCTGTCATAATATAATAGAGACAGTAGATCTAGCTGGTCTGTCATAATATAATAGAGACAGTAGATCTAGCTGGTCTGTCATAATATAATAGAGACAGTAGATCTAGCTGGTCTGTCATAATATAATAGAGACAGTAGATCTAGCTGGTCTGTCATAATATAATAGAGACAGTAGAGTTCTAGCTGGTCTGTCATAATATAATAGAGACAGTAGATCTAGCTGGTCTGTCATAATATAATAGAGACAGTAGATCTAGCTGGTCTGTCATAATATAATAGAGACAGTAGATCTAGCTGGTCTGTCATAATATAATAGAGACAGTAGATCTAGCTGGTCTGTCATAATATAATAGAGACAGTAGATCTAGCTGGTCTGTCATAATATATAGAGACATAGAAACAGTAGTTCTAGCTGGTCTGTCATATCATAACAGAGACAGTAGATCTAGCTGGTCTGTCTTAATATAAAACAGACATTCGATCTAGCTGGTCTGTCATAATATAATATGGACAGTAGATCTAGCTGGTCTGTCATAATATAATTGAGACAGTAGATCTAGCTGGTCTTTCATAATATAATAGAGACAGTAGATCTAGCTGGTCTTTTATATTATAATTGAGACAGTAGATCTAGCTGGTCTGTCATAATATAATAGAGACAGTAGATCTAGCTGGTATGACATAATATAATATAGAACAGTAGTTCTAGCTGGTCTGTCATAATATAATAGAGACAGTAGATTTAGCTGGTCTCTCATAATATAATAGAGACAGTAGATCTAGCTGGTCTGTCATATATAATAGAGACAGTAGATCTAGCTGGTCTGTCATAATATAATAGAGACAGTAGATCTAGCTGGTCTGTCATAATATAATAGAGACAGTAGATCTAGCTGGTCTGTCATAATATAATAGAGACAGTAGATCTAGCTGGTCTGTCATAATATGATAGAGACATAGAAACAGTAGTTCTAGCTGGTCTGTCATAATATAATAGAGACAGTAGATCTAGCTGGTCTGTCTCAATACAATAGACACAGTAGATCTAGCTGGTCTGTCATAATATAATAGAGACAGTAGATCTAGCTGGTCTGTCATATAATAATAGAGACAGTAGATCTAGCTGGTCTGTCATACTATAATAGAGACAGTAGATCTAGCTGGTCTGTCATAATATAATAGAGACAGTAGATCTAGCTGGTCTGTCATAATATAATAGAGACAGTAGATCTAGCTGGTCTGTCATATAATAATAGAGACAGTAGATCTAGCTGGTCTGTCATAATATAATAGAGACAGTAGATCTAGCTGGTCTGTCATATTATAATAGAGACAGTAGATCTAGCTGGTCTGTCATAATATAATAGAGACAGTAGATCTAGCTGGTCTGTCATATAATAATAGAGACAGTAGATCTAGCTGGTCTGTCATAATATAATAGAGACAGTAGATCTAGCTGGTCTGTCATATTATAATAGAGACAGTAGATCTAGCTGGTCTGTCATAATATAATAGAGACAGTAGATCTAGCTGGTCTGTCATAATATAATAGAGACAGTAGATCTAGCTGGTCTGTCATAATATAATAGAGACAGTAGATCTAGCTGGTCTGTCATAATATAAGAGACATAGAAACAGTAGTTCTAGCTGGTCTGTCATAATATAATAGAGACAGTAGATCTAGCTGGTCTGTCATAATATAATAGAGACAGTAGATCTAGCTGGTCTGTCATAATATAATAGAGATAGTAGATCTAGCTGGTTTGTCATAATATAATAGAGAAGGTAGATCTAGCTGGTCTCTCATAATATAATAGAGACAGTAGATCTAGCTGGTCTGTCATAATATAATAGAGACAGTAGATCTAGCTGGTCTGTCATAATATAATAGAGACAGTAGATCTAGCTGGTCTGTCATAATATAATAGAGACAGTAGATCTAGCTGGTCTGTCATATAATAATAGAGACAGTAGATCTAGCTGGTCTGTCATATAATAATAGAGACAGTAGATCTAGCTGGTCTGTCATAATATAATAGAGACAGTAGATCTAGCTGGTCTTTCATAATATAATAGAGACAGTAGATCTAGCTGGTCTGTCATAATATAATAGAGACAGTAGATCTAGCTGGTCTGTCATAATATAATAGAGACAGTAGATCTAGCTGGTCTGTCATAATATAATAGAGACAGTAGATCTAGCTGGTCTGTCATATTATAATAGAGACAGTAGATCTAGCTGGTCTGTCATATTATAATAGAGACAGTAGATCTTGCTTGTCTGTCATAATATCACAGAGACAGAGATCTAACTGGTCTGTCATGTTATAGAGATGGTAGATCTAGCTGGTCTGTCATAATATAATACAGACAGTAGATCTAGCTGGTCTGTCATATTATAATAGAGACAGTAGATATAGCTGGTCTGTCATATTATAAAAGAGACAGTAGATCTAGCTGGTCTGTCATAATATAATAGAGACAGTAGATCTAGCTGGTCTGTCATAATATAATAGAGACAGTAGATCTAGCTGGTCTGTCATAATATGATAGAGACATAGAAACAGTAGTTCTAGCTGGTCTGTCATAATATAATAGAGACAGTAGATTTAGCTGGTCTTTCATAATATAATAGAGACAGTAGATCTAGCTGGTCTGTCATATATAACAGAGACATTAGATCTAGCTGGTCTGTCATAATATAATAGAGACAGTAGATCTAGCTGGTCTGTCATAATATAATAGAGACAGTAGATCTAGCTGGTCTGTCATAATATAATAGAGACAGTAGATCTAGCTGGTCTGTCATAATATATAGAGATAGTAGATCAAGCTGGTCTGTCATAATATAAGGGAGACAGTAGATCTAGCTGGTTTGTAACATCATTAAAAAGAGAGTAGATCTAGCTGGTCTGTCATATTATAATAGAGACAGTAGATCTAGCTGGTCTGTCATAATATAATAGAGACAGTAGATCTAGCTGGTCCTTCATGTTATAATAGAGACAGTAGATCTAGCTGGTCTGTCATAATATAATAGAGACAGTAGATCTAGCTGGTCTGTCATAATATAATAGAGACAGTAGATCTAGCTGGTCTGTCATAATATAATAGAGACAGTAGATCTAGCTGGTCTGTCATAATATAATAGAGACAGTAGATCTAGCTGTTCTGTCATATGATAATAGAGACAGTAGATCTAGCTGGTCTGTCGTACTATAATTGTGACAGAAGATCTAGCTGGTCTGTCATATTATAATAGAGACAGTAGATCTTGCTGGTCTGTCATAATATAATAGAGACAGTAGATCTAGCTGGTGTGTCATATTACAGAGACAGTAGATCTAGCTGGTCTGTCATAATATAATAGAGACAGTAGATCTAGCTGGTCTGTCATAATATAATTGTGACAGTAGGTCTAGATGGTCTCTCATATTATAATAGAGACAGTAGGTCTAGCTGGTCTGTCATAATATAATAGAGACAGTAGATCTAGCTGGTCTGTCATAATATGATAGAGACATAGAAACAGTAGTTCTAGCTGGTCTGTCATAATATAATAGAGACAGTAGATTTAGCTGGTCTCTCATAATATAATAGAGACAGTAGATCTAGCTGGTCTGTCATAATATAATAGAGACAGTAGATTAGCTGGTCTGTCATAATATAATAGAGACAGTAGATCTAGCTGGTCTGTCATAATATAATAGAGACAGTAGATCTAGCTGGTCTGTCATAATATAATAGAGACAGTAGATCTAGCTGGTCTGTCATAATATAATAGAGACAGTAGATCTAGCTGGTCTGTCATATATAATAGAGACATTAGATCTAGCTGGTCTGTCATATATAATAGGACAGTAGATCTAGCTGGTCTGTCATAATATAATAGAGACAGTAGATCTAGCTGGTCTGTCATAATATAATAGAGACAGTATATCTAGCTGGTCTGTCATAATATAATAGAGACAGTAGTTCTAGCTGGTCTGTCATAATATAATAGAGACAGTAGATCTAGCTGGTCTGTCATAATATGATAGAGACATAGAAACAGTAGTTCTAGCTGGTCTGTCATAATATAATAGAGACAGTAGATTTAGCTGGTCTCTCATAATATAATAGAGAGAGTAGATCTAGCTGGTCTGAAATTATATAACAGAGACAGTAAATCTAGCTGGTCTGTCAAAATATAATAGAGACAGTAGATCTAGCTGGTCTGTCATAATATAATAGAGACAGTACATCTAGCTGGTCTGTTATAATATAATAGAGACAGTATATCTAGCTGGTCTGTCATAATATAATAGAGACAGTAGATCTAGCTGTTCTGTCATAATATAATAGAGACAGTAGTGCTAGCTGTTCTGTCATAATATAATAGAGACAGTAGATCTAGCTGGTCTGTCATAATATAATAGAGACAGTAGTTCTAGCTGGTCTGCCATAATACAATAGAGACAGTAGATCTAGCTGGTATGTCATAATAGAGGCAGTAGATCTAGCTGGTCTGTCAAAATGTAATAGAGAGAGTAGATTTGGCTGGTCTGTCATAATATAATAGAGACAGTATATATATCTGGTCTGTCATAATACAATAGAGACAGTAGATCTAGCTGGTCTGTCATATTATAATAGAGACAATAGATCTAGCTGGTCTGTCATAATATAATAGATAGTAGATCTAGCTGGTCTGTCATAATACAATAGAGACAGTAGATCTAGCTGGTCTGTCATAATATAATAGAGACAGTAGATCTAGCTGGTCTGTCATAATATAATAGAGACAGTAGATCTAGCTGGTCTGTCATAATATAATAGAGACAGTAGATCTAGCTGGTCTGTCATATAATAATAGAGACCGTAGATCTAGCTGGTCTGTCATATAATGATAGAGACAGTAGATCTTGCTGGTCTGTCATTATATAATAGAGACAGTAGATCTAGCTGGTCTGTCATAATATAATAGAGACAGTAGATCTAGCTGGTCTGTCATATTATAATAGAGACAGTAGATATAGCTGGTCTGTCATAATATAATAGAGACAGTAGATCTAGCTGGTCTGTCATAATATAATAGAGACAGTAGATCTAGCTGGTCTGTCATAATATAATAGAGACAGTAGATCTAGCTGGTCTATCATAATATTATAGAGACATAGAGACAGTAGATCTAGCTGGTCTGTAATATTATAATAGAGAGAGTAGATCTAGCTGGTCTGTCATAATATAATAGAGACAGTAGATCTAGCTGGTCTGTCATTATATAACAGAGACATTAGATCTAGCTGGTCTGTCATAATATAATAGAGACAGTAGATCTAGCTGGTCTGTCATAATATAATAGAGACAGTAGATCTAGCTGGTCTGTCATAATATAATAGAGACAGTAGATCTAGCAAGTCTGTCATAATATGATAGAGACCTAGAGACAGTAGATCTAGCTGGTCTGTCAATATAACAGAGACAGTAGATCTAGCTGGTCTGTCAATATAACAGAGACAGTAGATCTAGCTGGTCTGTCATAATACAATAGAGACAGCAGATATAGCTGGTCTGTCATAATATAATAGAGACAGTAGATCTAGCTGGTCTGTCATATAATAATAGAGACAGTAGATCTAGCTTGTCTGTCATATAATAATAGAGACAGTAGATCTAGCTGGTCTGTCATAATATAATAGAGACAGTAGATCTAGCTGGTCTTTCATGTTATAATAGAGACAGTAGATCTAGCTGGTCTGTCATAATATAATAGAGACAGTAGATCTAGCTGGTCTGTCATAATATAATAGAGACAGTAGATCTAGCTGGTCTGTCATAATATAATAGAGACAGTAGATCTAGCTGGTCTGTCATATAATAATAGAGACAGTAGATCTTGCTTGTCTGTCATAATATCACAGAGACAGAGATCTAACTGGTCTGTCATATTATAGAGACGGTAGATCTAGCTGGTCTGTCATAATATAATACAGACAGTAGATCTAGCTGGTCTGTCATATTATAATAGAGACAGTAGATCTAGCTGGTCTGTCATATTATAATAGAGACAGTAGATCTAGCTGGTCTGTCATATTATAATAGAGACAGTAGATCTAGCTGGTCTGTCATAATATGATAGAGACATAGAAACAGTAGTTCTAGCTGGTGTGTGATAATATAATAGAGACAGTAGATTTAGCTGGTCTCTCATAATATAATAGAGACAGTAGATCTAGCTGGTCTGTCATAATATAATAGAGACAGTAGATCTAGCTGGTCTGTCATAATATAATAGAGACAGTAGATATAGCTGGTCTGTCATATTATAAAAGAGACAGTAGATCTAGCTGGTCTGTCATATTATAATAGAGACAGTAGATCTAGCTGGTCTGTCATATTATAATAGAGACAGTAGATCTAGCTGGTCTGTCATATAATAATAGAGACAGTAGATCTAGCTGGTCTGTCATAATATAATAGAGACAGTAGATTTAGCTGATCTCTCATAATATAATAGAGACAGTAGATCTAGCTGGTCTGTCATTATATAATAGAGACATTAGATCTAGCTGGTCTGTCATAATATAATAGAGACAGTAGATCTAGCTGGTCTGTCATAATATAATAGAGACAGTAGATCTAGCTGGTCTGTCATAATATAATAGAGACAGTAGATCTAGCTGGTCTGTCATAATATAATAGAGACAGTAGATCTAGCTGGTCTGTCATAATATAATAGAGACAGTAGATCTAGCTGGTCTGTCATAATATGATAGAGACATAGAAACAGTAGTTCTAGCTGGTCTGTCATAATATAATAGAGACAGTAGATTTAGCTGGTCTCTCATAATATAATAGAGACAGTAGATCTAGCTGGTCTGTCATATATATAATAGAGACATTAGATCTAGCTGGTCTGTCATAATATAATAGAGACAGACAGATTCTAGCTGGTCTGTCATAATATAATAGAGACAGTAGATCTAGCTGGTCTGTCATAATATAATAGAGACAGTAGATCTAGCTGGTCTGTCATATAATAATAGAGACAGTAGATCTAGCTGGTCTGTCATTATATAATAGAGACAGTAGATCTAGCTGGTCTGTCATAATATAATAGAGACAGTAGATCTAGCTGGTCTGTCATAATATAATAGAGACAGTAGATCTAGCTGGTCTGTCATAATATAATAGAGACAGTATATCTAGCTGGTCTGTCATAATATAATAGAGACAGTAGTTCTAGCTGGTCTGTCATAATATAATAGAGACAGTAGATCTAGCTGGTCTGTCATAATATGATAGAGACATAGAAACAGTAGTTCTAGCTGGTCTGTCATAATATAATAGAGACAGTAGATTTAGCTGGTCTCTCATAATATAATAGAGACAGTAGATCTAGCTGGTCTGTCATTATATAACAGAGACATTAGATCTAGCTGGTCTGTCATAATATAATAGAGACAGTAGATCTAGCTGGTCTGTCATAATATAATAGAGACAGTAGATCTAGCTGGTCTGTCATAATATAATAGAGACAGTAGATCTAGCTGGTCTGTCATAATATGATAGAGACATAGAAACAGTAGTTCTAGCTGGTCTGTCATAATATAATAGAGACAGTAGATCTAGCTGGTCTGTCATAATATAATAGAGACAGTAGATCTAGCTGGTCTGTCATAATATAATAGAGACAGTAGATCTAGCTGGTCTGTCATAATATAATAGAGACAGTAGATCTAGCTGGTCTGTCATATAATAATAGAGACAGTAGATCTAGCTGGTCTGTCATATAATGATAGAGACAGTAGATCTTGCTGGTCTGTCATAATATAACAGAGACAGAAGATTTAGCTGGTCTGTCATAATGTAATAGAGACAGTAGATCTAGCTGGTCTGTCATATTATAGAGACGGTAGATCTAGCTGGTCTGTCATAATTAATAGAGACAGTAGATCTAGCTGGTCTGTCATATTATAATAAAGACAGTAGATCTAGCTGGTCTGTCATAATATAACAGAGACAGTAGATCTAGCTGGTCTGTCATATATATAATAGAGACAGTAGATCTAGCTGGTCTGTCATAATATAATACAGACAGTAGATCTAGCTGGTCTGTCATATTATAATAGAGACAGTAGATCTAGCTGGTCTGTCATAATATAATAGAGACAGTAGATCTAGCTGGTCTGTCATAATATAATAGAGACAGTAGATCTAGCTGGTCTGTCATAATATGATAGAGACATAGAAACAGTAGTTCTAGCTGGTCTGTCATAATATAATAGAGACAGTAGATTTAGCTGGTCTCTCATAATATAATAGAGACAGTAGATTTAGCTGGTCTGTCATAATATAATAGAGACAGTAGATCTAGCTGGTCTGTCATAATATAATAGAGACAGTAGATATAGCTGGTCTGTCATAATATAATAGAGACAGTAGATCTAGCTGGTCTGTCATATAATAATAGAGACAGTAGATCTAGCTGGTCTGTCATATAATAATAGAGACAGTAGATCTAGCTGGTCTGTCATATAATAATAGAGACAGTAGATCTAGCTGGTCTGTCATAATATAATAGAAACAGTATATCTAGCTGGTCTGTCATAATATAATAGAGACAGTAGATCTAGCTGGTCTGTCATATATAATAGAGACAGTATATCTAGCTGGTCTGTCATAATATAATAGAGACAGTAGATCTAGCTGGTCTGTCATAATATAATAGAGACAGTAGATCTAGCTGGTCTGTCATAATATAATAGAGACAGTAGATCTAGCTGGTCTGTCATAATATAATAGAGACAGTACATTTAGCTGGTCTCTCATAATATAATAGAGACAGTAGATCTAGCTGGTCTGTCTTAATATGATAGAGACATAGAAACAGTAGTTCTAGCTGGTCTGTCATAATATAATAAAGACAGTACATTTAGCTGGTCTCTCATAATATAATAGAGACAGTAGATCTAGCTGGTCTGTCATTATATAATAGGGACATTAGATCTAGCTCGTCTGTCATAATATAATAGAGACATAGACAGTAGTTCTAGCTGGTCTGTCATAATATAATAGAGACAGTAGATCGAGCTGGTCTGTCATAATATAATAGAGACAGTATATCTAGCTGGTCTGTCATAATATAATAGAGACAGTAGTTCTAGCTGGTCTGTCATAATATAATAGAGACAGTAGATCTAGCTGGTCTGTCATAATATGATAGAGACATAGAAACAGTAGTTCTAGCTGGTCTGTCATAATATAATAGAGACAGTAGATTTAGCTGGTCTCTCATAATATAATAGAGACAGTAGATCTAGCTGGTCTGTCATTATATAACAGAGACATTAGATCTAGCTGGTCTGTCATAATATAATAGAGACAGTAGATCTAGCTGGTCTGTCATAATATAATAGAGACAGTAGATCTAGCTGGTCTGTCATAATATAATAGAGACAGTAGATCTAGCTGGTCTGTCATAATATGATAGAGACATAGAAACAGTAGTTCTAGCTGGTCTGTCATAATATAATAGAGACAGTAGATTTAGCTGGTCTCTCATAATATAATAGAGACAGTAGATCTAGCTGGTCTGTCATAATATATAATAGAGACAGTAGATCTAGCTGGTCTGTCATAATATAATAGAGACAGTAGATCTAGCTGGTCTGTCATAATATAATAGAGACAGTAGATCTAGCTGGTCTGTCATAATATAATAGAGACAGTAGATCTAGCTGGTCTGTCATAATATAATAGAGACAGTAGATCTAGCTGGTCTGTCATAATATAATAGAGACAGTAGATCTAGCTGGTCTGTCATATAATAATAGAGACAGTAGATCTAGCTGGTCTGTCATATAATATAATAGAGACAGTAGATCTAGCTGGTCTGTCATAATATAATAGAGACAGTAGATCTAGCTGGTCTTTCATGTTATAATAGAGACAGTAGATCTAGCTGGTCTGTCATAATATAATAGAGACAGTAGATCTAGCTGGTCTGTCATATAATAATAGAGACAGTAGATCTAGCTGGTCTGTCATATTATAATAGTGACAGTAGATCTAGCTTGTCTGTCATAATATAATAGAGACAGAGACAGTAGTTATAGCTGGTCTGTCATAATATCACAGAGACCGTAGATCTAACTGGTCTGTCATATTATAGAGACGGTAGATCTAGCTGGTCTGTCATAATATAATACAGACAGTATATTGAGCTGGTCTGTCATATTATAATAGAGAGAGTAGATCTAGCTGGTCTGTCATAATATAATAGAGACAGTAGATCTAGCTGGTCTGTCATAATATAATAGAGACAGTAGATCTAGCTGGTCTGTCATAATATGATAGAGACATAGAAACAGTAGTTCTAGCTGGTGTGTGATAATATAATAGAGACAGTAGATTTAGCTGGTCTCTCATAATATAATAGAGACAGTAGATCTAGCTGTTCTGTCATAATATAATAGAGATCCTAGATCTAGCTGGTCTGTCATAATATAATGGAGACAGTATATCTAGCAGGTCTGCCATAATATAATAGAGACAGTAGATCTAGATAGTCTGTCGTAGTATAATAGAGACAGTAAATCTAGCTGTTCTGTCATAGTATAATAGAGATCCTAGATCTAGCTGGTCTGTCATAATATAATCGAGACAGTATTTCTAGCTGGTCTGTCGTAATAAAATTGGGACAGTAGATCTAGCTGGTCTGTCAGAATTTAATACAGACAGTAGTTCTAGCTGGTCTGTCATAATAAAATAGAGACAGTATATCTAGCTGGTCTGTCATAATATAATAGAGACAGTATATCTAGTTGTTCTGTCATAATATTATGGAGACAGTAGTGCTAGCTGTTCTGTCATAATTTAATAGAGACAGTAGATCTAGCTTGTCTGTCATATATATAATAGAGACAGTAGATCTAGCTGGTCTGTCATAATATAATAGAGACAGTAGATCTAGCTGGTCTGTCATAATATAATAGAGACAGTAGATCTAGCTGGTCTGTCATAATATAATAGAGACAGTAGATCTAGCTGGTCTGTCATAATATGATAGAGACAGTAGATCTAGCTGGTCTGTCATAATATAATAGAGACATTAGATCTAGCTGGTCTGTCATAATATAATAGAGACAGTAGATCTAGCTGGTCTGTCATAATATAATAGAGACAGTAGATCTAGCTGGTCTGTCATAATATAATAGAGACAGTAGATTTAGCTGGTCTGTCATATTATAATAGAGACAGTAGATCTAGCTGGTCTGTCATAATATGATAGAGACATAGAAACAGTAGTTCTAGCTGGTCTGTCATAATATAATAGAGACAGAAGATTTAGCTGGTCTCTCATAATATAATAGAGACAGTAGATCTAGCTGGTCTGTCATTATATAATAGAGACATTAGATCTAGCTGGTCTGTCATAATATAATAGAGACATAGACAGTAGTTCTAGCTGGTCTGTCATAATACAATAGAGACAGTAGATCTAGCTGGTCTGTCATAATACAATCGAGACAGTAGATCTAGCTGGTCAGTCATGATATAATAGAGACAGTAGATCTAGCTGGTCTGTCATATATATAATAGAGACAGTAGATCTAGCTGGTCTGTCATATAATAATAGAGACAGTAGATCTAGCTGGTCTGTCATAAAATAATAGAGATAGTAGATCTAGCTGGTCTGGCATATTATAATAGAGACAGTAGATCTAGCTGGTCTGTCATAATATAATAGAGACAGTAGATCTAGCTGGTCTGTCAAAATATAATAGAGACTGTAGATTTAGCTGGTCTGTCATACTATAATAGAGACAGTAGATCTAGCTGGTCTGTCATAATATAATAGAGACAGTAGATATAGCTGGTCTGTCATAATATAATAGAGACAGTAGATCTAGCTGGTCTGTCATAATATAATAGAGACAGTAGATCTAGCTGGTCTGTCATATTATAATAGAGACAGTAGATCTAGCTGGTCTGTCATAATATAATAGAGACAGTAGATCTAGCTGGTCTGTCATAATATAATAGAGACAGTAGATCTAGCTGGTCTGTCATATTATAATAGAGACAGTAGATCTAGCTGGTCTGTCATATTATAATAGAGACAGTAGATCTAGCTGGTCTGTCATATTATAATAGAGACAGTAGATCTTGCTGGTCTGTCATAATATCACAGAGACAGTAGATCTAACTGGTCTGTCATATTATAGAGACAGTAGATCTAGCTGGTCTGTCATAATATAATAGAGACAGTAGATCTAGCTGGTCTGTCAAAATATGATAGAGACATAGAAACAGTAGTTCTAGCTGGTCTGTCATAATATAATAGAGACAGTAGATTTAGCTGGTCTCTCATAATATAATAGAGACAGTAGATCTACCTGGTCTGCAATAGTATAATAGAGACAGTAAATCTATCTGGTCTGCCATAATATAATAGAGACAGTAGATCTAGCTGGTTTATCATAATACAATAGAGACAGTAGATCTACCTGGTCTGTCATATAATAATAGAGACAGTAGATCTACCTTGTCTGTCAAAATATAATGGAGACAGTAGATCTAGCTGGTCTGTCATAATATAATAGAGACATTAGATCAAGCTGGTCTGTCATAATATAATAGAGACAGTAGATCTAGCTGGTCTGTCATAATATAATAGAGACAGTAGATCTAGCTGGTCTGTCATAATATAATAGAGACAGTAGATCTAGCTGGTCTGTCATAATATAATAGAGACAGTAGTTCTAGCTGGTCTGTCATAATATAATAGAGACAGTAGTTCTAGCTGGTCTGTCATAATATAATAGAGACAGTAGATCTAGCTGGTCTGTCATAATATAATAGAGACAGTAGATCTAGCTGGTCTGTCATAATATAATAGAGACAGTAGATCTAACTGGTCTGTCATAATATAATAGAGACAGTAGATCTAGCTGGTCTGTCATATAATAATAGAGACAGTAGATCTAGCTGGTCTGTCATAATATAATAGAGACAGTAGATCTAGCTGGTCTGTCATAATATAATAGAGACAGTAGATCTAGCTGGTCTGTCATAATATAATAGAGACAGTAGATCTAGCTGGTCTGTCATTAATATAATAGAGACAGTAGATCTAGCTGGTCTGTCATAATATAATAGAGACAGTAGATCTAGCTGGTCTGTCATAATATAATAGAGACAGTAGATCTAGCTGGTCTGTCATAATATAATAGAGACAGTAGATCTAGCTGGTCTGTCATAATATAATAGAGACAGTAGATTTAGCTGGTCTGTCATAA
Organism: Oncorhynchus tshawytscha; assembly: GCF_018296145.1. Lineage (NCBI taxonomy): Eukaryota > Metazoa > Chordata > Actinopteri > Salmoniformes > Salmonidae > Oncorhynchus > Oncorhynchus tshawytscha. Next base: position 27,408 of record NW_024608669.1, on the reverse strand, counting down.
TATAATAGAGACAGTAGATCTAGCTGGTCTGTCATAATATGATAGAGACATAGAAACAGTAGTTCTAGCTGGTCTGTCATAATATAATAGAGACAGAAGATTTAGCTGGTCTCTCATAATATAATAGAGACAGTAGATCTAGCTGGTCTGTCATTATATAATAGAGACATTAGATCTAGCTGGTCTGTCATAATATAATAGAGACAGTAGATCTAGCTGGTCTGTCATAATATAATAGAGACAGTAGTTCTAGCTGGTCTGTCATAATATAATAGAGACAGTAGTTCTAGCTGGTCTGTCATAATATAATAGAGACAGTAGATCTAGCTGGTCTGTCATAATATAATAGAGAGAGTAGATCTAGCTGGTCTGTCATAATATAATAGAGACAGTATATATATCTGGTCTGTCATAATATAATAGAGACAGTAGATCTAGCTGGTCTGTCATATAATAATAGAGACAGTAGATCTAGCTGGTCTGTCATAATATAATAGAGGAAGTAGATCTTGCTGGTCTGTCATGATATAGTAGAGACTGTAGATCTAGCTAGTCTGTCATAATATAATAGAGACAGTAGATCTAGCTGGTCTGTCATTATATAATAGAGACAGTAGATCTAGCTGGTCTGTCATAATATAATAGACACGGTAGATTTAGCTGGTCTGTCATAATATAATAGAGACAGTAGATCTAGCTGGTCTGTCATAATATAATAGAGACAGTGGATCTAGCTGGTCTGTCATAATATAATAGACACAGTAGATTTAGCTGGTCTGTCATAATATAATAGAGACATAGATCTAGCTGGTCTGTCATAATATGATAGAGACATAGAAACAGTAGTTCTAGCTGGTCTGTCATAATATAATAGAGACAGTAGATCTAGCTGGTCTGTCATAATATAATAGAGACAGTAGATCTAGCTGGTCTGTCATAATATAATAGAGTCAGTAGATCTAGCTGGTCTGTCATATAATAATAGAGACAGTAGATCTAGCTGGTCTGTCATATAATAATAGAGACAGTAGATCTAGCTGGTCTGTCATAAAATAATAGAGACAGTAGATCTAGCTGGTCTGTCATATTATAATAGAGACAGTAGATCTAGCTGGTCTGTCATAATATAATAGAGACAGTAGATCTAGCTGGTCTGTCATAATATAATAGAGACAGTAGATTAGCTGGTCTGTCATACTATAATAGAGACAGTAGATCTAGCTGGTCTGTCATAATATAATAGAGACAGTAGATATAGCTGGTCTGTCAAAATATAATAGAGACAGTAGATCTAGCTGGTCTGTCATAATATAATACAGACAGTAGATCTAGCTGGTCTGTCATATTATAATAGAGACAGTAGTTCTAGCTGGTCTGTCATAATATAATAGAGACAATAGATCTAGCTTGTCTGTCAAAATATAATAGAGACATTAGATCTAGCTGGTCTGTAATATTATAATAGAGACAGTAGATCTAGCTGGTCTGTCATAATATAATAGAGACATTACATCTAGCTGGTCTGTCATGATATAAAAGAGACAGTAGATCTTGCTGGTCTGTCATAATATCACAGAGACAATAGATCTAACTGGTCTGTCATATATATAGAGACAGTAGATCTAGCTGGTCTGTCATAATATAATACAGACAGTAGATCTAGCTGGTCTGTCAAAATATGATTGAGACATAGAAACAGTAGTTCTAGCTGGTCTGTCATAATATAATAGAGACAGTACATTTAGCTGGTCTCTCATAATATAATAGAGACAGTAGATCTAGCTGGTCTGTCATAATATAATAGAGACAGTAGAATAGCTGGTCTGTCATAATATAATAGAGACAGTAGATTTAGCTGGTCTGTCATACTATAATAGAGACAGTAGATCTAGCTGGTCTGTCATAATATAATAGAGACAGTAGATCTAGCTGGTCTGTCATAATATAATAGAGACAGTAGATCTAACTGGTCTGTCATAATATAATAGAGACAGTAGATCTAACTGGTCTGTCATAAAATAATAGAGACAGTAGATATAGCTGGTCTGTCATAAAATAATAGAGACAGTAGATCTAGCTGGTCTGTCATATTATTATAGAGACAGTAGATCTAGCTGGCCAGTCATAATATAATAGAGACAGTAGATCTAACTGGTCTGTCATAAAATAATAGAGACAGTAGATCTAGCTGGTCTGTCATATTATTAAAGAGACAGTAGATCTAGCTGGTCTGTCATAATATAATAGAGACAGTAGATCTAGCTGGTCTGTCATAATATAATAGAGACAGTAGATCTAGCTGGTCTGTCATAATATAATAGAGACAATAGATCTAGCAGGTCTGTCATAATATAATAGAGACAGTAGATCTAGCTGGTCTGTCATAATATAATAGAGATAGTAGATCTAGCTTGTCTGTCATAATATAATAGAGACAGTAGATCTAGCTGGTCTGTCATAATATAATAGAGACAGTAGATCTAGCTGGTCTGTCATAATATAATAGAGACAGTAGATCTAGCTGGTCTGTCATAATATAATAGAGACAGTAGATCTAGCTGGTCTGTCATAATATAATAGAGACAGTAGATCTAGCTGGTCTGTCATAATATAATAGAGACAGTAGATATAGCTGGTCTGTCATAATATAATAGAGACAGTAGATCTAGCTGGTCTGTCATAATATAATAGAGACAGTAGATCTAGCTGGTCTGTCATATTATAATAGAGACAGTAGATCTAGCTGGTCTGTCATAATATAATAGAGACAGTAGATCTAGCTGGTCTGTCTAAAAACAATGGAGACAGTAGATCTAGCTGGTCTGTCATATTATAATAGAGACAGTAGATCTAGCTGGTCTGTCATATTATAATAGAGACAGTAGATCTTGCTGGTCTGTCATATTATAATAGAGACAGTAGATCTAGCTGGTCTGTCATAATATCACAGAGACAGTAGATCTAACTGGTCTGTCATATTAATAGAGACAGTAGATCTAGCTGGTCTGTCATAATATAATAGAGACAGTAGATCTAGCTGGTCTGTCATAATATGATAGAGACATAGAAACAGTAGTTCTAGCTGGTCTGTCATACTATAATAGAGACAGTACATTTAGCTGGTCTGTCATAATATAATAGAGACAGTAGATCTAGCTGGTCTGTCATAATATAATAGAGACAGTAGATATAGCTTGTCTGTCATATTATCATAGAGACAGTAGATTTAGCTGGTCTGTCATAATATAATAGAGACAGTAGATCTAGCTGGTCTGTCATAATATAATAGAGACAGTAGATATAGCTTGTCTGTCATATTATCATAGAGACAGTAGATCTAGCTGGTCTGTCATAATATAATAGAGACAGTAGATCTAGCTTGTCTGTCATATTTTAATAGAGACAGTAGATCTAGCTTGTCTGTCATATTATAATAGAGACAGTAGATCTAGCTGGTCTGTCATATTATAATAGAGACAGTAGATCTAGCTGGTCTGTCATAATATAATAGAGACAGTAGATCTAGCTGGTCTGTCATAATATAATAGAGACAGTAGATCTAGCTGGTCTGTCATATTATAATAGAGACAGTAGATCTAGCTGGTCTGTCATAATATAATAGAGACAGTAGATCTAGCTGGTCTGTCATAATATAATAGAGACAGTAGATCTAGCTGGTCTGTCATAATATAATAGAGACAGTAGATCTAGCTGGTCTGTCATAATATAATAGAGACAGTAGATCTAGCTGGTCTGTCATAATATAATAGAGACAGTAGATCTAGCTGGTCTGTCATAATATAATAGAGACAGTAGATCTAGCTGGTCTGTCATAATATAATAGAGACAGTAGATCTAGCTGGTCTGTCATAATATAATAGAGACAGTAGATCTAGCTGGTCTGTCATATTATAATAGAGACAGTACATCTAGCTGGTCTGTCATAATATAACAGAGACAGTAGATCTACCTGGTCTGTCAAATTATAATAGAGACAGTAGATCTAGCTGGTCTGTCATAATATAATAGAGACAGTAGATCTGGCTGGTCTGTCATAATATAATAGAGACAGTAGATCTAGCTGGTCTGTCATAATATAATAGAGACAGTAGATCTAGCTGGTCTGTCATATTATAATAGAGACAGTAGATCTAGCTGGTCTGTCATAATATAATAGAGACAGTAGATTTAGCTGGTCTGTCATAATATAATAGAGACAGTAGATCTAGCTGGTCTGTCATAATATAATAGAGACAGTAGATCTAGCTGGTCTGTCATAATATAATAGAGACAGTAGATCTAGCTGGTCTGTCATATATAATAGAGACAGTAGATCTAGCTGGTCTGTCATATAATAATAGAGACAGTAGATCTAGCTGGTCTGTCATAATACAATGGAGACAGTATATCTAGCTGGTTTGTCATATTATAATAGAGACAGTAGATCTAGCTGGTCTGTCATAATATAATAGAGACAGTAGATCTAGCTGGTCTGTCATAATATAATAGAGACAGTAGATCTAGCTGGTCTGTCATAATATAATAGAGACAGTAGATCTAACTGGTCTGTCATAATATAATAGAGACAGTAGATCTAGCTGGTCTGTCATAATATAATAGAGACAGTAGATCTAGCTGGTCTGTCATAATATAATAGAGACACTAGATCTAGCTGGTCTGTCATATATATAATAGAGACAGTAGATCTAGCTGGTCTGTCATAAAATAATAGAGACAGTAGATCTAGCTGGTCTGTCATAATATAATAGAGACAGTAGATCTAGCTGGTCTGTCATAATATAATAGAGACAGTAGATCTAGCTGGTCTGTCATAATATAATAGAGACAGTAGATCTAGCTGGTCTGTCATAATATAATAGAGACAGTAGATCTAGCTGGTCTGTCATATTATAATAGAGACAGTAGATCTAGCTGGTCTGTCATAATATAATAGAGACAGAGAGATCTAGCTGGTCTGTCATAATATAATAGAGACAGTAGATCTAGCTGGTCTGTCATAATATAATAGAGACAGTAGATCTAGCTGGTCTGTCATAATATAATAGAGACAGTAGATCTAGCTGGTCTGTCATAATATAATAGAGACAGTAGATCTAGCTGGTCTGTCATAATATAATAGAGACAGTAGATCTAGCTGGTCTGTCATAATATAATAGAGACAGTAGATCTAGATCTAGCTGGTCTGTCATAATATAATAGAGACAGTAGATCTAGCTGGTCTGTCATAATATAATAGAGACAGTAGATCTAGCTGGTCTGTCATATAATAATAGAGACAGTAGATCTAGCTGGTCTAGCTGGTCATAATATAATAGAGACAGTAGATCTAGCTGGTCTGTCATATTATAATAGAGACAGTAGATCTAGCTGGTCTGTCATAATATAATAGAGACAGTAGATCTAGCTGGTCTGTCATAATATAATAGAGACAGTAGATCTAGCTGGTCTGTCATAATATAATAGAGACAGTAGATCTAGCTGGTCTGTCATAATATAATAGAGACAGTAGATCTAGCTGGTCTGTCATAATATAATAGAGACAGTAGAGATAATAGAGACAGTAGATTAGCTGGTCTGTCATAATATAATAGAGACAGTAGATCTAGCTGGTCTGTCATAATATAATAGAGACAGTAGATCTAGCTGGTCTGTCATAATATAATAGAGACAGTAGATCTAGCTGGTCTGTCATAATATAATAGAGACAGTAGATCTAGCTGGTCTGTCATATAATATAATAGAGACAGTAGATCTAGATCTGCTGGTCTGTCATAATATAATAGAGACAGTAGATCTAGCTGGTCTGTCATAATATAATAGAGACAGTAGATCTAGCTGGTCTGTCATAATATAATAGAGACAGTAGATCTGGCTGGTCTGTCATAATATAATAGAGACAGTAGATCTAGCTGGTCTGTCATAATATAATAGAGACAGTAGATCTAGCTGGTCTGTCATATTATAATAGAGACAGTAGATCTAGCTGGTCTGTCATAATATAATAGAGACAGTAGATCTAGCTGGTCTGTCATAATATAATAGAGACAGTAGATCTAGCTGGTCTGTCATAATATAATAGAGACAGTAGATCTAGCTGGTCTGTCATAATATAATAGAGACAGTAGATATAGCTGGTCTGTCATAATATAATAGAGACAGGAGATCTAGCTGGTCTGTCATTAAATAGAGACAGTAGATCTAGCTGGTCTGTCATAATTTGATAGAGACAGTAGATCTAGCGGGTCTGTCATAATATAATAGAGACATTAGATCTAGCTGATCTAGTCATATTATAATTGAGACAGTAGATATAGCTTGTCTGTCTATATATAATAGAGACAGTAGATCTAGCTGGTCTGTCATAATATAAAAGAGATAGTAGATTTAGCTGGTCTGTCATATTATAATAGAGACAGTAGATCTAGCTGGTCTGTCATAATATCACAGAGACAGAGATCTAACTGGTCTGTCATATATAATAGAGACAGTAGATCTAGCTGGTCTGTCATAATATAATAGAGACAGTAGATCTAGCTGGTCTGTCATATTATAATAGAGACAGTAGATCTAGCTGGTCTGTCATAATATAATAGAGACAGTAGATCTAGCTGGTCTGTCATAATATAATAGAGACAGTAGATCTAGCTGGTCTGTCATAATATAATAGAGACAGTAGATCTGGTCTGTCATACAGAGTAGATCTAGCTGGTCTGTCATAATATAATAGAGACAGTAGATTTAGCTGGTCTGTCATAATATAATAGAGACAGTAGATCTAGCTGGTCTGTCATATATAATAGAGACATTAGATCTAGCTGGTCTGTCATATTATAATATGGACAGTAGATCTAGCTGGTCTGTCATAATATAATAGAGACAGTAGATCTAGCTGGTCTGTCATAATATAATAGAGACAGTAGATCTAGCTGGTCTGTCATAATATAATAGAGACAGTAGATCTAGCTGGTCTGTCATAATATAATAGAGACAGTAGATCTAGCTGGTCTGTCATAATATAATAGAGACAGTAGATATAGCTGGTCTGTCATAATATAATAGAGACAGTAGATCTAGCTGGTCTGTCATATTATAATAGAGACAGTAGATCTAGATGGTCTGTCATATAATAATAGAGACAGTAGATCTAGCTGGTCTGTCATAATATAATAGAGACAGTAGATTTAGCTGATCTCTCATAATATAATAGAGACAGTAGATCTAGCTGGTCTGTCATTATATAATAGAGACATTAGATCTAGCTGGTCTGTCATAATATAATAGAGACAGTAGATATAGCTGGTCTGTCATAATATAATAGAGGCAGTAGATCTAGCTGGTCTGTCATATAATAATAGAGACAGTAGATCTAGCTGGTCTGTCATATAATAATAGAGACAGTAGATCTAGCTGGTCTGTCATAATATAATAGAGACAGTAGATCTAGCTGGTCTGTCATAATATAATAGAGACAGTAGATCTAGCTGGTCTGTCATAATATAATAGAGACAGTAGATCTAGCTGGTCTGTCATATATAATAGAGACAGTAGATCTAGCTGGTCTGTCATAATATAATAGAGACAGTAGATCTAGCTGGTCTGTCATAATATAATAGAGACAGTAGATCTAGCTGGTCTGTCATAATATAATAGAGACAGTAGATCTAGCTGGTCTGTCATAATATAATAGAGACAGTAGATCTAGCTGGTCTGTCATAATATAATAGAGACAGTAGATCTAGCTGGTCTGTCATAATATAATAGAGACAGAGACAGTAGTTATAGCTGGTCTGTCATATTATAATAGAGACAGTAGATCTAGCTGGTCTGTCATATTATAATAGAGGCAGTAGATCTAGCTGGTCTGTCATAATATAATAGAGACAGTAGATCTAGCTTGTCTGTCATAATATAATAGAGACAGAGACAGTAGTTATAGCTGGTCTGTCATAATATCACAGAGACAGTAGATCTAACTGGTCTGTCATATTATAGAGACGGTAGATCTAGCTGGTCTGTCATAATATAATACAGACAGTATATTGAGCTGGTCTGTCAAAATATGATAGAGACATAGAAACAGTAGATCTAGCTGGTCTGTCATAATTTAATAGAGACAGTAGATCTAGCTGTTCTGTCATATTATAATAAAGACAGTAGATCTAGCTGGTATGTCATAATATAATAGAGACAGTAGATATAGCTTGTCTGTCATTATATAATAGAGACAGTAGATCTAGCTGGTCTGTCATTATATAATAGAGACAGTAGATCCAGCTGGTCTGTCATAATATAATAGAGACAGTAGATATAGCTGGTCTGTCAAAATATCATAGAGACAGTTGATCTAGCTGGTCTGTCATAATATAATAGAGACAGTAGCTATAGCTGGTCTGTCATATCATAATAGAGACAGTAGATCTAGCTGGTCTGTCATAATATAATAGAGACAGTAGATCTAGCTGGTCTGTCATATTATAATAGAGACAGTAGATCTAGCTGGTCTGTCATAATATAATAGAGACAGTCGATCTAGCTGGTCTGTCATAATATAATAGAGACAGTAGATCTAGCTGGTCTGTCATAATATAATAGAGACAGTAGATCTAGCTGGTCTGTCATAATATAATAGAGACAGTAGATCTAGCTGGTCTGTCATAATATAATAGAGACAGTAGATCTAGCTGGTCTGTCATCTAGCTGGTCTGTCATAATATAATAGAGACAGTAGATCTAGCTGGTCTGTCATAATATAATAGAGACAGTAGATCTAGCTGGTCTGTCATAATATAATAGAGACAGTAGATCTAGCTGGTCTGTCATAATATAATAGAGACAGTAGATCTAGCTGGTCTGTCATAATATGATAGAGACAGTAGATATAGCTGGTCTGTCAAAATATAATAGAGACAGTAGATCTAGCTGGTCTGTCATATAATAATAGAGACAGTAGATCTAGCTGGTCTGTCATAAAATAATAGAGACAGTAGATCTAGCTGGTCTGTCATATTATAATAGAGACAGTAGATCTAGCTGGTCTGTCATAATATAATAGAGACAGTAGATCTAGCTGGTCTGTCATAATATAATAGAGACAGTAGATCTAGCTGGTCTGTCATAATATAATAGAGACAGTAGATCTAGCTGGTCTGTCATAATATAATAGAGACAGTAGATCTAGCTGGTCTGTCATAATATAATAGAGACAGTAGATCTAGCTGGTCTGTCATAATATAATAGAGACAGTAGATCTAGCTGGTCTGTCATAATATAATAGAGACAGTAGATCTAGCTGGTCTGTCATAATATAATAGAGACAGTAGATCTAGCTGGTCTGTCATATATATAATAGAGACAGTAGATCTAGCTGGTCTGTCATAATATAATAGAGACAGTAGATCTAGCTGGTCTGTCATAAATATAATAGAGACAGTAGATCTAGCTGGTCTGTCATAATATAATAGAGACAGTAGATCTAGCTGGTCTGTCATAATATAATAGAGACAGTAGATCTAGCTGGTCTGTCATAATATAATAGAGACAGTAGATCTAGCTGGTCTGTCATAATATAATAGAGACAGTAGATCTAGCTGGTCTGTCATAATATAATAGAGACAGTAGATCTAGCTGGTCTGTCATAATATAATAGAGACAGTAGATCTAGCTGGTCTGTCATAATATAATAGAGACAGTAGATCTAGCTGGTCTGTCATAATATAATAGAGACAGTAGATCTAGCTGGTCTGTCATATATATAATAGAGACAGTAGATCTAGCTGGTCTGTCATAATATAATAGAGACAGTAGATCTAGCTGGTCTGTCATAATATAATAGAGACAGTAGATCTAGCTGGTCTGTCATAATATAATAGAGACAGTAGATCTAGCTGGTCTGTCATAAATAATAGATAGAGACATAGAAACAGTAGATCTAGCTGGTCTGTCATAATATAATAGAGACAGTAGATCTAGCTGGTCTGTCATAATATAATAGAGACAGTAGATCTAGCTGGTCTGTCATAATATAATAGAGACAGTAGATCTAGCTGGTCTGTCATAATATAATAGAGACAGTAGATCTAGCTGGTCTGTCATAATATAATAGAGACAGTAGATCTAGCTGGTCTGTCATAATATAATAGAGACAGTAGATCTAGCTGGTCTGTCATAATATAATAGAGACAGTAGATCTAGCTGGTCTGTCATAATATAATAGAGACAGTAGATCTAGCTGGTCTGTCATAATATAATAGAGACAGTAGATCTAGCTGGTCTGTCATAATATAATAGAGACAGTAGATCTAGTAGAGACAGTTCTAGCTGGTCTGTCATAATATAATAGAGACAGTAGATCTAGCTGGTCTGTCATATATAATAGAGACAGTAGATCTAGCTGGTCTGTCATAATATAATAGAGACAGTAGATCTAGCTGGTCTGTCATAAATATGAAGAGACATAGAAACAGTAGTTCTAGCTGGTCTGTCATAATATAATAGAGACAGTACATTTAGCTGGTCTCTGTCATAATATAATAGAGACAGTAGATCTAGCTGGTCTGTCATAATATAATAGAGACAGTAGATCTAGCTGGTCTGTCATAATATAATAGAGACAGTAGATCTAGCTGGTCTGTCATAATATAATAGAGACAGTAGATCTAGCTGGTCTGTCATAATATAATAGAGACAGTAGATCTAGCTGGTCTGTCATAATATAATAGAGACAGTAGATCTAGCTGGTCTGTCATAATATAATAGAGACAGTAGATCTAGCTGGTCTGTCATAATATAATAGAGACAGTAGATCTAGCTGGTCTGTCATATAATAATAGAGACAGTAGATCTAGCTGGTCTGTCATAAAATAATAGAGATAGTAGATCTAGCTGGTCTGGCATATTATAATAGAGACAGTAGATCTAGCTGGTCTGTCATAATATAATAGAGACAGTAGATCTAGCTGGTCTGTCAAAATATAATAGAGACAGTAGATCTAGCTGGTCTGTCATATTATAATAGAGACAGTAGATCTAGCTGGTCTGTCATAATATAACTGAGACAGTAGATCTAGCTGGTCTGTCATAATATAATAGAGACAGTAGATCTAGCTGGTCTGTCATAATATAATAGAGACAGTAGATCTAGCTGGTCTGTCATAATATAATAGAGACAGTAGATCTAGCTGGTCTGTCATATAATAATAGAGACAGTAGATCTAGCTGGTCTGTCATAAAATAATAGAGACAGTAGATCTAGCTGGTCTGTCATATATAATAGAGAGACAGTAGATCTAGCTGGTCTGTCATAATATAATAGAGACAGTAGATCTAGCTGGTCTGTCATAATATAATAGAGACAGTAGATCTAGCTGGTCTGTCATAATATAATAGAGACAGTAGATCTAGCTGGTCTGTCATAATATCATAGAGACAGTAGATCTAACTGGTCTGTCATATATATAGAGACAGTAGATCTAGCTGGTCTGTCATAATATAATAGAGACAGTAGATCTAGCTGGTCTGTCAAAATATACAGAGACATAGAAACAGTAGATCTAGCTGGTCTGTCATAATATAATAGAGACAGTAGATTTAGCTGGTCTGTCATAATATAATAGAGACAGTAGATCTAGCTGGTCTGTCATAATATAATAGAGACAGTAGATATAGCTGGTCTGTCATAATATAATAGAGACAGTAGATCTAGCTGGTCTGTCATAATATAATAGAGAAAGTAGATCTAGCTGGTCTGTCATAATATAATAGAGACAGTAGATCTAGCTGTTCTGTCATATATAATAGAGACAGTAGATCTAACTGGTCTGTCATAATATAATAGAGACAGTAGATCTAACTGGTCTGTCATAATATAATAGAGACAGTAGATCTAACTGGTCTGTCATAAAATAATAGAGACAGTAGATATAGCTGGTCTGTCATAAAATAATAGAGACAGTAGATCTAGCTGGTCTGTCATATTATTATAGAGACAGTAGATCTAGCTGGTCTGTCATAATATAATAGAGACAGTAGATCTAGCTGGTCTGTCATAATATAATAGAGACAGTAGATCTAGCTGGTCTGTCATATTATTAAAGAGACAGTAGATCTAGCTGGTCTGTCATAATATAATAGAGACAGTAGATCTAGCTGGTCTGTCATAATATAATAGAGACAGTAGATCTAGCTGGTCTGTCATATATATAATAGAGACAGTAGATCTAGCTGGTCTGTCATAATATAATAGAGACAGTAGATCTAGCTGGTCTGTCATATTATAATAGAGACAGTAGATCTAGCTGGTCTGTCATAATATATAGAGACAGTAGATCTAGCTGGTCTGTCATAATATAATAGAGACAGTAGATCTAGCTGGTCTGTCATAATATAATAGAGACAGTAGATCTAGCTGGTCTGTCATAATATAATAGAGACAGTAGATCTAGCTGGTCTGTCATAATATAATAGAGACAGTAGATCTAGCTGGTCTGTCATAATATAATAGAGACAGTAGATCTAGCTGGTCTGTCATATATATAATAGAGACAGTAGATCTAGCTGGTCTGTCATAATATAATAGAGACAGTAGATCTAGCTGGTCTGTCATATTATAATAGAGACAGTAGATCTAGCTGGTCTGTCATAATATAATAGAGACAGTAGATCTAGCTGGTCTGTCATAAATATAATAGAGACAGTAGATCTAGCTGGTCTGTCATAATATAATACAGACAGTTGATCTAGCTGGTCTGTCATATTATAATAGAGAGAGTAGATCTAGCTGGTCTGTCATAATGTAATAGAGACAGTAGATCTAGCTGGTCTGTCATAATATGATAGAGACATAGAGACAGTAGTTCTAGCTGGTCTGTCATAATATGATAGAGACATAGAGACAGTAGTTCTAGCTGGTCTGTCATAATATAATAGAGACAGTACATTTAGCTGGTCTCTCATAATATAATAGAGACAGTTGATCTAGCTGGTCTGTCATATTATAATAGAGAGAGTAGATCTAGCTGGTCTGTCATAATATAATAGAGACATTAAGCCAGTAGATCTAGCTGGTCTGTCATATTATAATAGAGACAGTAGATCTAGCTGGTCTGTCATAATATAATAGAGACAGTAGATCTAGCTGGTCTGTCATAATATAATAGAGACAGTAGATATATCTGGTCTGTCATAATACAATAGAGACAGTAGATCTAGCTGGTCTGTCATATTATAATAGAGACAGTAGATCTAGCTGGTCTGTCATAATATAATAGAGACATAGACAGTAGTTCTAGCTGGTCTGTCATAATATAATAGAGACAGTAGATTTAGCTGGTCTGTCATACTATAATAGAGACAGTAGATCTAGCTGGTCTGTCATAATATAATAGAGACAGTAGATCTAGCTGGTCTGTCATAATATAATAGAGACAGTAGATCTAGCTGGTCTGTCATAATATAATAGAGACAGTAGATCTAGCTGGTCTGTCATAATATAATAGAGACAGTAGATCTAGCTGGTCTGTCATAATATAATAGAGACAGTATATCTAGCTGGTCTGTCATATATATAATAGAGACAGTAGATCTAGCTGGTCTGTCATATAATAATAGAGACAGTAGATCTAGCTGGTCTGTCATAAAATAATAGAGACAGTAGATCTAGCTGGTCTGTCATAATATAATAGAGACAGTAGATCTAGCTGGTCTGTCATAATATAATAGAGACAGTAGATCTAGCTGGTCTGTCATATATAATAGAGACAGTAGATCTAGCTGGTCTGTCATAATATCATAGAGACAGTAGATCTAACTGGTCTGTCATATTATAGAGACAGTAGATCTAGCTGGTCTGTCATAATATAATACAGAGACAGTAGATCTAGCTGGTCTGTCAAAATATGACAGAGACATAGAAATAGTAGTTCTAGCTGGTCTGTCATAATATAATAGAGACAGTAGATTTAGCTGGTCTGTCATAATATAATAGAGACAGTAGATCTAGCTGGTCTGTCATAATATAATAGAGACAGTAGATCTAGCTGGTCTGTCATAATATAATAGAGACAGTAGATCTAGCTGGTCTGTCATAATATAATAGAGACAGTAGATCTAGCTGGTCTGTCATAATATAATAGAGACAGTAGATCTAGCTGGTCTGTCATAATATAATAGAGACAGTAGATCTAGCTGCTGGTCTGTCATAATATAATAGAGACAGTAGATCTAGCTGGTCTGTCATAATATAATAGAGACAGTAGATCTAGCTGGTCTGTCATAATATAATAGAGACAGTAGATCTAGCTGGTCTGTCATAATATAATAGAGACAGTAGATCTAGCTGGTCTGTCATATTATAATAGAGACAGTAGATCTAGCTGGTCTGTCATAATATAATAGAGACAGTAGATCTAGCTGGTCTGTCATAATATAATACAGACAGTATATTGAGCTGGTCTGTCATATTATAATAGAGAGAGTAGATCTAGCTGGTCTGTCATAATATAATAGAGACAGTAGATCTAGCTGGTCTGTCATAATATAATAGAGACAGTAGATCTAACTGGTCTGTCATAATATAATAGAGACAGTAGATCTAACTGGTCTGTCATAATATAATAGAGACAGTAGATCTAACTGGTCTGTCATAAAATAATAGAGACAGTAGATATAGCTGGTCTGTCATAAAATAATAGAGACAGTAGATCTAGCTGGTCTGTCATATTATTATAGAGACAGTAGATCTAGCTGGTCTATCATAATAAATAGAGTAGATCTAGCTGGCCAGTCATAATATAATAGAGACAGTAGATCTAACTGGTCTGTCATAAAATAATAGAGACAGTAGATCTAGCTGGTCTGTCATATTATTAAAGAGACAGTAGATCTAGCTGGTCTGTCATAATATAATAGAGACAGTAGATCTAGCTGGTCTGTCATATTATAATAGAGGCAGTAGATCTAGCTGGTCTGTCATATATATAATAGAGACAGTAGATCTAGCTGGTCTGTCATAATATAATAGAGACAGTAGATCTAGCTGGTCTGTCATATATAATAGAGACAGTAGATCTAGCTGGTCTGTCATAATATAATAGAGACAGTAGATCTAGCTGGTCTGTCATAATATAATAGAGACAGTAGATCTAGCTGGTCTGTCATAATATAATAGAGACAGTAGATCTAGCTGGTCTGTCATAATATATAGAGACATAGAGACAGTAGTTCTAGCTGGTCTGTCATAATATAATAGAGACAGTAGATTTAGCTGGTCTGTCATAATATAATAGAGACAGTAGATCTAGCTGGTCTGTCATATATAATAGAGACAGTAGATCTAGCTGGTCTGTCATAATATAATAGAGACAGTAGATCTGGTCTGCTGGTCTAGAGACATAGATCTAGCTGGTCTATAATAGAGACAGTAGATCTAGCTGGTCTGTCATAATATAATAGAGACAATAGATCTAGCTGGTCTGTCATAATATAATAGAGACAGTAGATCTAGCTGGTCTGTCATAATATAATAGAGACAGTAGATCTAGCTGGTCTGTCATAATATAATAGAGACATTAGATCTAGCTGGTCTGTCATAATATAATAGAGACAGTAGATCTAGCTGGTCTGTCATAATATAATAGAGACAGTAGATTTAGCTGGTCTGTCATAATATAATAGAGACAGTAGATCTAGCTGGTCTGTCATAATATAATAGAGACAGTAGATCTAGCTGGTCTGTCATAATATAATAGAGACAGTAGATCTAGCTGGTCTGTCATAATATAATAGAGACAGTAGATCTAGCTGGTCTGTCATAATATAATAGAGACAGTAGATCTAGCTGGTCTGTCATAATATAATAGAGACAGTAGATCTAGCTGGTCTGTCATATATATAATAGAGACAGTAGATCTAGCTGGTCTGTCATATAATAATAGAGACAGTAGATCTAGCTGGTCTGTCATAAAATAATAGAGACAGTAGATCTAGCTGGTCTGTCATATATAATAGAGACAGTAGATCTAGCTGGTCTGTCATAATATAATAGAGACAGTAGATCTAGCTGGTCTGTCATAATATAATAGAGACAGTAGATCTAGCTGGTCTGTCATAATATAATAGAGACAGTAGATCTAGCTGGTCTGTCATATATAATAGAGACAGTAGATCTAGCTGGTCTGTCATAATATAATAGAGACAGTAGATCTAGCTGGTCTGTCATAATATAATAGAGACAGTAGATCTAGCTGGTTCTAGCTGGTCTGTCATAATATAATAGAGACAGTAGATCTAGCTGGTCTGTCATAATTAATAATAGAGACAGTCAGAGATCTAGCTGGTCTGTCATAATATAATAGAGACAGTAGATCTAGCTGGTCTGTCATAATATAATAGAGACAGTAGATCTAGCTGGTCTGTCATAATATAATAGAGACAGTAGATCTAGCTGGTCTGTCATATAATAATAGAGACAGTAGATCTAGCTGGTCTGTCATGTTATAATTGAGACAGTAGATTTAGCTGTGCTGACATAATATCATAGAGACAGTAGATTCTGCTGGTCTGTCATAATATAATAGAGAGAGTAGATCTAGCTGGTCTGTCATAATATCATAGAGACAGTATATCGAGTTGGTCTGTCATATTATAATAGATTCATTAGATCTAGCTGGTCTGGCATAATTTAATAGAGACAGTAGATCCTGCTGGTCTGTCATATTATAATAGAAACAGTAGATCTAGCTGGTCTGTCATAATATAATAGAGACAGTAGATCTAGCTGGTCTGTCATAATATAATAGAGACAGTAGATCTAGCTGGTCTGTCATATATATAATAGAGACAGTAGATCTAGCTGGTCTGTCATATAATAATAGAGACAGTAGATCTAGCTGGTCTGTCATAAAATAATAGAGACAGTAGATCTAGCTGGTCTGTCATATTATAATAGAGACAGTAGATCTAGCTGGTCTGTCATAATATAATAGAGACAGTAGATCTAGCTGGTCTGTCATATATATAATAGAGACAGTAGATCTAGCTGGTCTGTCATATATAATAGAGACAGTAGATCTAGCTGGTCTGTCATAATATAATAGAGACAGTAGATCTAGCTGGTCTGTCATAATATAATAGAGACAGTAGATCTAGCTGGTCTGTCATAATATAATAGAGACAGTAGATCTAGCTGGTCTGTCATAATATAATAGAGACAGTAGATCTAGCTGGTCTGTCATATATATAATAGAGACAGTAGATCTAGCTGGTCTGTCATAATATAATAGAGACAGTAGAGACAGTAGAGATCTAGCTGGTCTGTCATATTATAATAGAGACAGTAGATCTAGCTGGTCTGTCATAATATAATAGAGACAGTAGATCTAGCTGGTCTGTCATAATATAATAGAGACAGTAGATCTAGCTGGTCTGTCATATATAATAGAGACAGTAGATCTAGCTGGTCTGTCATAATATAATAGAGACAGTAGATCTAGCTGGTCTGTCATATAATAATAGAGACAGTAGATCTAGCTGGTCTGTCATAAATAATAGAGACAGTAGATCTAGCTGGTCTGTCATATTATAATAGAGACAGTAGATCTAGCTGGTCTGTCATAATATAATAGAGACAGTAGATCTAGCTGGTCTGTCATAATATAATAGAGACAGTAGATCTAGCTGGTCTGTCATAATATAATAGAGACAGTAGATCTAGCTGGTCTGTCATAATATAATAGAGACAGTAGATTTAGCTGGTCTCTCATACTATAATAGAGACAGTACATTTAGCTGGTCTCTCATAATATAATAGAGACAGTAGATCTAGCTGGTCTGTCATTATATAATAGATCTAGCTGGTCTGTCATAATACAGTAGATCTAGCTGGTCTGTCATAATATAATAGAGACAGTAGATCTAGCTGGTCTGTCATAATATAATAGAGACAGTAGATCTAGCTGGTCTGTCATAATATAATAGAGACAGTAGATCTAGCTGGTCTGTCATAATATAATAGAGACAGTAGATCTAGCTGGTCTGTCATAATATAATAGAGACAGTAGATCTAGCTGGTCTGTCATAATATAATAGAGACAGTAGATCTAGCTGGTCTGTCATAATATAATAGAGACAGTAGATCTAGCTGGTCTGTCATAATATAATAGAGACAGTAGATCTAGCTGGTCTGTCATAATATAATAGAGACAGTAGATCTAGCTGGTCTGTCATAATATAATAGAGACAGTAGATCTAGCTGGTCTGTCATAATATAATAGAGACAGTAGATCTAGCTGGTCTGTCATAATATAATAGAGACAGTAGATCTAGCTGGTCTGTCATATAATAATAGAGACAGTAGATCTAGCTGGTCTGTCATATATATAATAGAGACAGTAGATCTAGCTGGTCTGTCATAATATAATAGAGACAGTAGATCTAGCTGGTCTGTCATATTATAATAGAGACAGTAGATCTAGCTGGTCTGTCATAATATAATAGAGACAGTAGATCTAGCTGGTCTGTCATAATATAATAGAGACAGTAGATCTAGCTGGTCTGTCATATTATAATAGAGACAGTAGATCTAGCTGGTCTGTCATAATATAACAGAGACAGTAGATCTAGCTGGTCTGTCAAAATATAATACAGACAGTAGATCTAGCTGGTCTGTCATAATATAATACAGACAGTAGATCTAGCTGGTCTTTCAATATATAACAGAGAGAGTAGATCTAGCTGGTCTGTAATATTATTATAGAGACAGTAGATTTAGCTGGTCTGTCATAATATAATAGAGACAGTAGATCTAGCTGGTCTGTCATAATATAATAGAGACAGTAGATCTAGCTGGTCTGTCATAATATAATAGAGACAGTAGATCTAGCTGGTCTGTCATAATATAATAGAGACAGTAGATCTAGCTGGTCTGTCATAATTTAATAGAGACAGTAGATCTAGCTGGTCTGTCATATAATAATAGAGACAGTAGATCTAGCTGGTCTGTCATAATATAATAGAGACAGTAGATCTAGCTGGTCTGTAATATTATAATAGAGACAGTAGCTATAGCTGGTCTGTCATAATATAATAGAGACAGTAGATCTACCTGGTCTGTCATAATAAAATGGAGACAGTAGATCTAGCTGGTCTGTCATATTATAATAGAGACATAGAGATTGTAGTTCTAGCTGGTCTGTCATAATATAACAGAGACAGAAGATTTAGCTGGTCTGTCATAATGTAATAGAGACAGTAGATCTAGCTGGTCTGTCATAATATAATAGAGACTGTAGATCTAGCTGGTCTGTCATAATATAATAGAGACATAGACAGTAGTTCTAGCTGGTCTGTCATAATATAATAGAGACAGTAGATTTAGCTGGTCTGTCATAATATAATAGAGACAGTAGATCTAGCTGGTCTGTCATAATATAATAGAGACAGTAGATCTAGCTGGTCTGTCATATAATAATAGAGACAGTAGATCTAGCTGGTCTGTCATAAAATAATAGAGACAGTAGATCTAGCTGGTCTGTCATATTATAATAGAGACAGTAGATCTAGCTGGTCTGTCATAATATAATAGAGACAGTAGATCTAGCTGGTCTGTCAAAATATAATAGAGACAGTAGATCTAGCTGGTCTGTCATAATATAATAGAGACAGTAGATCTAGCTGGTCTGTCAAAATATAATAGACATAGAAACAGTAGTTCTAGCTGGTCTGTCATAATATAATAGAGACAGTAGATTTAGCTGGTCTCTCATAATATAATAGAGACAGTAGATCTAGCTGGTCTGTCATTATATAATAGGGACATTAGATCTAGCTGGTCTGTCATAATATAATAGAGACTGTAGATTTAGCTGGTCTCTCATACTATAATAGAGACAGTAGATCTAGCTGGTCTGTCATAATATAATAGAGACAGCAGATCTAGCTGTTCTGTCATAATATAATAGAGACAGTAGATCTAGCTGGTCTGTCATAATATAATAGAGACAGTAGATCTAGCTGGTCTGTCATACAATAATAGAGACAGTAGATTGTAGCTGGTCTGTCATAATATAATAGAGACAGACAGATCTATCTGGTCTGATGGAACATAATAGAGACAGTAGATTAGCTGGTCTGTCATAATATAATCACAGACAAATCTAGCTGGTCTCACATAGATATAATAGAGACAGTAGATCTAGCTGGTCTGTCATAATATAAGGAGGCTGAAGAAGATCTAGCTGGTGTCACCAATAATAGCACTCACTGGTCTTCTACAGATGACAGTAGAGAGCATAGCTGGTCTGTCATCATAATATAAGACATAGATCTAGCTGCTGCCCTCAACCGTAAGGCTCTCCAGAGGGTAGTGAGCTGGTCTGTCATAATATACCGAGACAAGACTACCTGGTCTCCAGGACAATAGAGACACCCGATGCTAGCTGGTCTGTCATAATATAATAGAGACAGTAACCACCTGGCCACTGCCTGTAGATCTACCTGGTCTGTCATATTATAAGGAGACAGTAGATCTAGCTGGTCTGTCATAATATAATAGAGACAGAAGATCTAGCAGGTCTGTCATATCTCAAGGCCATAGATCTGTTAAACTGTCATATAAATTGAGTGGCTACTGCCTGTCACACTGTAATGACACTGACTCTAGCTGGTCTGTCATAATATAATCATGGGAATCGATGGTCTGTCAATGATGTAAAGTAGATCTAGCTGGTCCATAATATAACAATGCTACCTGGTATAATATTACTTACCCAGTAGATTGTTCATCTCTGTCATATGCAATACAGTAGATCTAGCTGGTCTGTCATATATAATAGAGACAGTAGATCTCTGGTCTGTCATAATATAATGTATCACTAGCCTACTTTAACTATGCCACAGGATTCTATATAATATAATAGAGACAGTAGGTTTAGCTGGTCTGTATGTATATACTGAGATATCAGTAGATCTAGCTGCTGTCTGTACCATCATATTCATATATCCTTATGTACAGTAGATCCCCTTAGCTGGTCTGTCATAGTTTTTTTTTTGTAGATTAGATAGCTGGTCTGTCATTACTATTGTAGCTGGTCTGTCAACTAGAGACAGTAGATCTAGCTGGTCTGTCATAATATAATAGAGACAGTAGATCAGCTGGTCTGTCATAATATAAAATAAACAGTAGATTTAGCTGGTCTGTCATAATATAATAGAGACAGTAGATCTAGCTGGTCTGTCATAATATAATAGAGACAGTAGATCTAGCTGGTCTGTCATATATAATAGAGACATTAGATCTAGCTGGTCTGTCATAATATAATAGAGACATAGACAGTAGTTCTAGCTGGTCTGTCATAATATAATAGAGACAGTAGATTTAACTGGTCTGTCATATATAATAGAGACAGTAGATCTAGCTGGTCTGTCATAATATAATAGAGACAGACAGTAGTTCTAGCTGGTCTGTCATAATATAATAGAGACAGTAGATTTAGCTGGTCTCTCATACTATAATAGAGACAGTAGATCTAGCTGGTCTGTCATAATATAATAGAGACAGTAGATCTAGCTGGTCTGTCATAATATAATAGAGACAGTAGATTTAGCTGGTCTGTCATAATATAATAGAGACAGTAGATCTAGCTGGTCTGTCAAAATATAATAGGGACAGTAGACCTAGCTGGTCTGTCAAAATAGAATAGAGACAGTAGATCTAGCTGGTCAGTCATAATATAATAGAGACAGTAGATCTAGCTGGTCTGTCATATTATAATAGAGACAGTAGATCTAGCTGGTCTGACATAAAATAATAGAGATAGTAGATCTAGCTGGTCTGTCATATTATAATGGAGAGAGTAGATCTAGCTGGTCTGTCATAATATAATAGAGACAGTCGATCTAGCTGGTCTGTCATAATATAATAGAGACAGTAGATCTAGCTGGTCTGTCATATTATAATAGAGACAGTAGATCTAGCTGGTCTGTCATAATATAATAGACAGTAGATCTAGCTGGTCTGTCATATATATAGAGACAGTAGATCTAGCTGGTCTGTCATAATATAATAGAGACAGTAGATCTAGCTGGTCTGTCATAATATGACAGAGACATAGAAACAGTAGTTCTAGCTGGTCTGTCATAATATAATAGAGACAGTAGAATAAGCTGGTCTGTCATAATATAATGGAGACAGTAGATCTAGCTGGTCTGTCATAATATAATAGAGACAGTAGATATAGCTGGTCTGTCATAATATAATAGAGACAGTAGAATAAGCTGGTCTGTCATAATATAATGGAGACAGTAGATCTAGCTGGTCTGTCATAATATAATAGAGACAGTAGATCTAGCTGGTCTGTCATAATATAATAGAGACAGTAGATCTAGCTGGTCTGTCATATTATAATAGAGACAGTAGATCTAGCGGGTCTGTCATTATATAATAGAGACAGTAGATCTAGCTGGTATGTCATTATGTAATAGAGACAGTAGATTTAGCTGGTTTGTCAGAATATAATAGAGACTGAAGATCTAGCTGGTCTGTCATATTATAATAGAGACATAGAGATTGTAGTTCTAGCTGGTCTGTCATAATATAACAGAGACAGAAGATTTAGCTGGTCTGTCATAATGTAATAGAGACAGTAGATCTAGCTGGTCTGTCATATTATAAAAGAGACAGTAGATCTAGCTGGTCTGTCATATTATAATAGAGACAGTAGATCTAGCTGGTCTGTCATAATATAATAGAGACAGTAGATCTAGCTGGTCTGTCATAATATAATAGAGACAGTAGATCTAGCTGGTCTGTCATAATATAATAGAGACATTAGATCTAGCTGGTCTGCCATAATATAATAGAGACATAAAGACAGTAGATCTTGCTGGTTTGTCATATTATAATAGAGACAGTAGATCTAGCTGGTCTGTCATAATATAATAGAGACATTAGATCTAGCTGGTCTGCCATAATATAATAGAGACAGTAGATCTAGCTGGTCTGTCATATTATAATAGAGACAGTAGATATAGCTGGTCTGTCATATTATAATAGAGACAGTAGATCTAGCTGGTCTGTCATATTATAAAAGAGACAGTAGATCAAGCTGGTCTGTCATAATATAATAGAGACAGTAGATCTAGCTGGTCTGTCATAATATAATAGAGACAGTAGATCTAGCTGATCTTTCATAATATAATAGAGACATAGACAGTAGTTCTAGCTGGTCTGTCATTATATAATAGAGACAGTAGATCTAGCTGGTCTGTCATATTATAATAGAGACAGTAGATCTAGCTGGTCTGTCATAATATAATAGAGACAGTAGATCTAGCTGGTCTGTCATAATAATAATAGAGACAGTAGATCTAGCTGGTCTGTCATAAAATAATAGAGACAGTAGATCTAGCTGGTCTGTCATAATATAATAGAGACAGTAGATCTAGCTGGTCTGTCATAATATAATAGAGACAGTAGATCTAGCTGGTCTGTCATAATATGATAGAGACATAGAAACAGTAGTTCTAGCTGGTCTGTCATAATATAATAGAGACAGAAGATTTAGCTGGTCTCTCATAATATAATAGAGACAGTAGATCTAGCTGGTCTGTCATTATATAATAGAGACATTAGATCTAGCTGGTCTTTCATAATATAATAGAGACATAGACAGTAGTTCTAGCTGGTCTGTCATAATATAATAGAGACAGTAGATTTAGCTGGTCTGTCATACTATAATAGAGACAGTAGATCTAGCTGGTCTGTCATAATATAATAGAGACAGTAGATATAGCTGGTCTGTCATAATATAATAGAGACAGTAGATTTAGCTGGTCTCTCATAATATAATAGAGACAGTAGATCTAGCTGGTCTGTCATAATATAATAGAGACAGTAGATATAGCAGGTCTGTCATAATATAATAGAGACAGTAGATCTAGCTGGTCTGTCATAAATAATAGAGACAGTAGATTTAGCGGGTCTGTCATAATAATATAGAGACAGTAGATCTAGCTGGTCTGTCATAATATAATAGAGACATAGAAACAGTAGATCTAGCTGGTCTGTCATAATATAATAGAGACATAGAAACAGTAGATCTAGCTGGTCTGTCATAATATAATAGAGACAGTAGATCTAGCTGGTCTGTCATAATATAATAGAGACAGTAGATCTAGCTGGTCTGTCATATTATAATAGAGACAGTAGATCTAGCTGGTCTGTCATAATATAATAGAGACAGTAGATCTAGCTGGTCTGTCATAATATAATAGAGACAGTACATTTAGCTGGTCTCTCATAATATAATAGAGACAGTTGATCTAGCTGGTCTGTCATATTATAATAGAGAGAGTAGATCTAGCTGGTCTGTCATAATATAATAGAGACAGTAGATCTAGCTGGTCTGTCATAATATGATAGAGACATAGAAACAGTAGTTCTAGCTGGTCTGTCATAATATAATAGAGACAGAAGATTTAGCTGGTCTCTCATAATATAATAGAGACAGTAGATCTAGCTGGTCTGTCATTATATAATACAGATATTAGATCTAGCTGGTCTGTCATAATATAATAGAGACATAGACAGTAGTTCTAGCTGGTCTGTCATAATATAATAGAGACAGTAGATTTAACTGGTCTCTCATACTATAATAGAGACAGTAGATCTAGCTGGTCTGTCATAATATAATAGAGACAGTAGATCTAGCTGGTCTGTCATAATATAATAGAGACAGTAGATCAAGGTGGTCTGTCATAATATGATAGAGACAGTAGATCTAGCTGGTCTGTCATAATATAATAGAGGCAGTAGATCTAGCTGGTCTGTCATAATATAATAGAGGCAGTAGATCTAGCTGGTCTGTCATAATATAATAGAGACAGTAGATCTAGCTGGTCTGTCATAATATGATAGAGGCAGTAGATCTAGCTGGTCTGTCATAATATAATAGAGGCAGTAGATCTAGCTGGTCTGTCATAATATAATAGAGACAGTAGATCTAGCTGGTCTGTCTTAATATAATAGAGAAAGTAGATCTAGCTGGTCTGTCATAATATATTAGAGTCATTAGATCTAGCTAGTCTTTCACAATATAATAGAGACAGTAGATCAAGCTGGTCTGTCATATTATAATAGAGACATTAGATCTAGCTGGTCTGTCATAATATAATAGAGACAGCAGATCTAGCTGGTCTGTTATAATATAATAGAGACATTAGATATAGCTGGTCTGTCATAATATGACAGAGGCAGTAGATCTAGATGGTCTGTCATGATATAATAGAGTCAGTACATCTAGCCGGTCTGTCATAATATAATAGAGACAGTAGATTTAGCTGGTCTGTCATAATATAATAGAGACAGTAGATCTAGCTGGTCTGTCATAATATAATAGAGACAGTAGATCTAGCTGGTCTGTCATAATATAATAGAGACAGTAGATCTAGCTGGTCTGTCATAATATAATAGAGACAGTAGATCTAGCTGGTCTGTCATGATATAATAGAGACAGTAGATCTAGCTGGTCTGTCATAATATAATAGAGACAGTAGATCTAGCTGGTCTGTCATAATATAATAGAGACATTAGATCTAGCTGGTCTGTCATAATATATTAGAGACAGTAGATCTAGCTGGTCTGTCATAATATAATAGAGACAGTAGATCTAGCTGGTCTGTCATAATATAATAGAGACAGTAGATCTAGCTGGTCTGTCATAATATAATAGAGACAATAGATCTAGCTGGTCTGTCATAATATATTAGAGACATTAGATCTAGCTGGTCTTTCATAATATAATAAAGACAGTAGATCTAGCTGTTCTGTCTGAATATAATAGAGACATTAGATCTAGCTGGTCTGTCATAATATATTAGAGACATTAGATATAGCTGGTCTTTCATAATATAATAGAGGCAGTAGATCTAGCTGGTCTGTCATAATATAATAAAGACAGTAGATCTAGCTGTTCTGTCTTAATATAATAGAGACAGTAGATCTAGCTGGTCTGTCTTAATATATTAGAGTCATTAGATCTAGCTAGTCTTTCACAATATAATAGAGACAGTAGATCAAGCTGGTCTGTCATATTATAATAGAGACATTAGATCTAGCTGGTCTGTCATAATATAATAGAGACAGTAGATCTAGCTGGTCTGTCATAATATAATAGAGACAGTAGATCTAGCTGGTCTGTCATAATATAATAGAGACAGTAGATCTAGCTGGTCTGTCATAATATGATAGAGACAGTAGATCTAGCTGGTCTGTCATAATATAATAGAGGCAGTAGATCTAGCTGGTCTGTCATAATATAATAAAGACAGTAGATCTAGCTGTTCTGTCTTAATATAATAGAGACAGTAGATCTAGCTGGTCTGTCATAATATATTAGAGTCATTAGATCTAGCTGGTCTTTCATAATATAATAGAGACAGTAGATCAAGCTGGTCTGTCATATTATAATAGAGACATTAGATCTAGCTGGTCTGTCATAATATAATAGAGACAGTAGATCTAGCTGGTCTGTCATAATATAATAGAGACAGTAGATCTAGCTGGTCTGTCATAATATAATAGAGACAGTAGATCTAGCTGGTCTGTCATAATATAATAAAGACAGTAGATCTAGCTGGTCTGTCATAATATAATAGAGACAGTAGATCTAGCTGGTCTGTCATAATATAATAGAGACATTAGATCTAGCTGGTCTGTCATAATATATTAGAGACAGTAGATCTAGCTGGTCTGTCATAATATAATAGAGACATTAGATCTAGCTGGTCTGTCATAATATAATAGAGACATTAGATCTAGCTGGTCTTTCATAATATAATAGAGACAGTAGATCTAGCTGGTCTGTCATAATATAATAGAGACATTAGATCTAGCTGGTCTGTCATAATATAATAGAGACAGTAGATCTAGCTGGTCTGTCATAATATAATAGAGACAGTAGATCTAGCTGGTCTGTCATAATATATTAGAGACATTAGATCTAGCTGGTCTGTCATAATATAATAGAGACAGTAGATCTAGCTGGTCTGTCATAATATAATAGAGACAGTAGATCTAGCTGGTCTGTCATAATATAATAGAGACAATAGATCTAGCTGGTCTGTCATAATATAATAGAGACAGTAGATCTAGCTGGTCTGTCATAATATATTAGAGTCATTAGATCTAGCTAGTCTTTCACAATATAATAGAGACAGTAGATCAAGCTGGTCTGTCATATTATAATAGAGACATTAGATCTAGCTGGTCTGTCATAATATAATAGAGACAGCAGATCTAGCTGGTCTGTCATGATATAATAGAGACAGGTGATCTAGCTAGTCTGTCATAATATAATAGAGACAGTAGATCTAGATGGTCTGTCATGATATAATAGA
>NW_024608668.1:55000-73542 GCF_018296145.1 Oncorhynchus tshawytscha | reverse complement strand
ACACACAGAGAGAACACACACAGAGAAACACACACACACACACACACACACACACACACACACACACACACACACACACACACACACACACACACACACACACACACACACACACACACACACACTCAAACACACACATCCACAGAAACATACGCAATTCAGCACCAAACGACAATACCCTCACAGTATGCCTTACTGTTGACACAAGCGTGTGTGTGTGTGTATGTGTGTGTGTCAGCGTGTTTGTCAGCGTGTGTGTATGTGTGTGTGTCAGCGTGTTTGTCAGCGTGTGTGTATGTGTGTGTGCTAGCGTGTGTGTATGTGTGTGTGCTAGCGTGTGTGTATGTGTGTGTGCTAGCGTGTGTGTATGTGTGTGTGCTAGCGTGTGTGTATGTGTGTGTGCTAGCGTGTGTGTCAGCGTGTGTCAGCGTGTGTGTATGTGTGTGTGTCAGCGTGTGTGTATGTGTGTGCTAGCGTGTGTGTATGTGTGTGTGTCAGCGTGTGTGTATGTGTGTGCTAGCGTGTGTGTATGTGTGTGTGCTAGCGTGTGTGTATGTGTGTGTGCTAGCGTGTGTGTCAGCGTGTGTCAGCGTGTGTGTGTATGTGTGTGTGTCAGCGTGTGTGTATGTGTGTGTGCTAGCGTGTGTGTCAGCGTGTGTCAGCGTGTGTGTATGTGTGTGTGTCAGCGTGTTTGTCAGTGTGTGTGTATGTGTGTGTGCTAGCGTGTGTGTCAGCGTGTGTGTCAGCATGTGTGTCAGCGTGTTTGTCAGCGTGTGTGTATGTGTGTGTGTCAGCGTGTGTGTATGTGTGTGTGCTAGCGTGTGTGTCAGCGTGTGTGTCAGCGTGTTTGTCAGCGTGTGTGTATGTGTGTGTGCTAGCTTGCGTGTGTTAGTTTGTGCTGCGTGGGTCCATAGGTGTGTGTGTGTGTGTGTGTGTGTGTGTGTGTGTGTGTGTGTGTGTGTGTGTGTGTGTGTGTGTGTGTGTGTGTGTGTGTGGATAGGTACCTGTGTCTTACCTTAGTGGTGCTCTGCTCCGTATTACTGACCGGTTGATTGATGGACAGAAGTCTCAGGGGGCTCGACACCACAGACCCCGCCCCTCGGACCAGACCACACATAGAAATACAACTACTAGAACTGACATGACTCTCCCCCCATTCACATAATGGCAAAGCTACCATGTACAGTATCTCTATACTATCTGGTACATTTATATCTATGAAAGGTTGCACAAACTGCTGTGTCTGACTGCTATACATTACAGATTTAACATAGATCGTTCTAGAATACTATGGCTGCATCCCAAACAGCATCTTATGCCTTATATCAAATCACCCTATTCCCTACATAGTGCACTGATTCTGAGCAGAGACCTACTAGACCTACTAGAATAGGGTTCTATAGGGCTCTGATCTAAAGTAGTGCACTATATAGGGAATAGGGCTCTGGTCTAAAGTAGTGCACTATATAGGGAATAGAGTTCTATAGGGCTCTGGTCCAAAGTAGTGCACTATATAGGGAATAGGGCTCTGGTCTAAAGTAGTGCACTATATAGGGATTAGGGCTCTGGTCTAAAGTAGTGCACTATATAGGGAATAGGGTTCTATAGGGCTCTGGTCTAAAGTAGTGCACTATATAGGGAATAGGGTTCCATAGGGCTCTGGTCTAAAGTAGTGCACTATATAGGGATTAGGGAGACCCATAGGGTCCTGGTCTAAAGTAGTGCACTATGTGGGGATTAGGGTGCCATTTGTGAATCCCCTATGTGTCTGTATAGATAGAACTGTGTGTAGTTAGTTTGTTGTCTGTATAGATAGAACTGTGTGTAGTTAGTTTGTTGTCTGTATAGATAGAACTGTGTGTAGTTAGTTTGTTGTCTGTATAGATAGAACTGTGTGTAGTTAGTTTGTTGTCTGTATAGATAGAACTGAGTGTAGTTAGTTGTTGTCTGTATAGATAGAACTGAGTGTAGTTAGTTTGTTGTCTGTATAGATAGAACTGTGTGTAGTTAGTTTGTTGTCTGTATAGATAGAACTGTGTGTAGTTAGTTTGTTGTCTGTATAGATAGAACTGTGTGTAGTTAGTTTGTTGTCTGTATAGATAGAACTGTGTGTAGTTAGTTTGTTGTCTGTATAGATAGAACTGTGTGTAGTTAGTTTGTTGTCTGTATAGATAGAACTGAGTGCAGTTAGTTTGTTGTCTGTATAGATAGAACTGAGTGTAGTTAGTTTGTTGTCTGTATAGATAGAACTGTGTGTAGTTAGTTTGTTGTCTGTATAGATAGAACTGTGTGTAGTTAGTTTGTTGTCTGTATAGATAGAACTGAGTGCAGTTAGTTTGTTGTCTGTATAGATAGAACTGAGTGTAGTTAGTTTGTTGTCTGTATAGATAGAACTGAGTGCAGTTAGTTTGTTGTCTGTAGCTGCACAGAAGCGGACGGTAGAAGGTCTATTTAATGTGTTTCTAGGGGATTATTTAAGGGGTCAGACCCCCCTTCTCAAGGATGTGCACCAGCTGAAGACACATCTTCCAGGATCTCTCCCTCTGTCCCCCTCTCTCTCCTCTCTGACCCCCTATCTCTTTCTTGCTCCACCCCCCCTCTCTCTCTCTCTCTCTCTCTCCCCCCCTCTTTCTCTCCTCTCTCTCTCGCTCTCTCTCTCTCTCTCTCTCTCTCTCCCCCTCTTTCTCTCCTCTCTCTCTCTCTCTCTCTCTCTCTCTCTCTCTCTCTCCCCCTCTTTCTCTCCTCTCTCTCTCTCTCTCTCTCCCCCTCTTTCTCTCCTCTCTCTCTCTCTCTCTCTCTCTCTCTCTCTCTCCCCCTCTTTCTCTCCTCTCTCTCTCTCTCTCTCTCTCTCTCTCTCTCTCTCTCCCCCCCTCTTTCTCTCCTCTCTCTCTCTCTCTCTCTCTCCCCCTCTTTCTCTCCTCTCTCTCTCTCTCTCTCTCCCCCTCTTTTCTCTCCTCTCTCTCTCTCTCTCTCTCTCTCTCTCTCTCTCCCCCTCTTTCTCTCCTCTCCCCCTCTTTCTCTCCTCTCTCTCTCTCTCTCTCTCCCCCTCTTTCTCTCCTCTCTCTCTCTCTCTCTCTCTCTCTCTCTCTCTCCCCCTCTTTCTCTCCTCTCTCTCTCTCTCTCTCTCTCTCTCTCTCTCTCTCTCCCCCTCTTTCTCTCCTCTCTCTCTCTCTCTCTCTCTCCCCCTCTTTCTCTCTCTCTCTCTCTCTCTCTCTCCCCCTCTTTCTCTCCTCTCTCTCTCTCTCTCACCCCTCTTCCTCTCCTTCTTTCTGTCTTTCTTCATCTCTCTCTCTCTGATTTCAAGGACTTTATTGTCATGGGAAACATATGTTAACGTTGCCAAAGCAAGTGAAATAGATAATAAACAAAAAATGAAATAATTAAAATAAAAAGTGAACAGTAAACATTACACTCAAGAGCCTTGGAGTCGTAGCTTCAACCCCGCAACACACACACTGATTACACACTCTATAGGGGTGTGTGTAATCTATAGGGGTGTGTGTGTAATCTATAGGGTGTGTGTAATCTATAGGGGTGTGTGTGTAATCTATAGGGGTGTGTGTAATCTATAGGGGTGTGTAATCTATAGGGGTGGGTGTGTAATCTATAGGGGTGTGTGTGTAATCTATAGGGGTGTGTGTGTAATCTATAGGGGTGTGTGTAATCTATAGGGGTGTGTGTAATCTATAGGGGTGTGTGTAATCTATAGGGGTGTGTGTGTAATCTATAGGGTGTGTGTAATCTATAGGGGTGTGTGTAATCTATAGGGGTGTGTGTAATCTATAGGTGTGTGTGTAATCTATAGGGGTGTGTGTGTAATCTATAGGGGTTTGTGTAATCTATAGGGGTGTGTGTGTAATCTATAGGGGTGTGTGTAATCTATAGGGGTGTGTGTGTAATCTATAGGGTGTGTGTGTAATCTATAGGGGTGTGTAATCTATAGGGGTGTGTGTGTAATCTATAGGGGTGTGTGTAATCTATAGGGGTGTGTGTGTAATCTATAGGGGTGTGTGTGTAATCTATAGGGGTGTGTGTGTAATCTATAGGGGTGTGTGTGTAATCTATAGGGGTGTGTGTAATCTATAGGGGTGTGTAATCTATAGGGGTGGGTGTGTAATCTATAGGGGTGTGTGTGTAATCTATAGGGGTGTGTGTGTAATCTATAGGGGTGTGTAATCTATAGGGGTGTGTAATCTATAGGGGTGTGTAATCTATAGGGGTGTGTAATCTATAGGGGTGTGTGTGTAATCTGTAGGCGTGTTTGTAATCTGTAGGCGTGTTTGTAATCTATAGGTGTGTGTGTGTAATCTATAGGTGTGTGTGTGTAATCTGTAGGTGTGTGTGTGTAATCTATAGGTGTGTGTGTGTAATCTATAGGTGTGTGTGTGTAATCTGTAGGTGTGTGTGTGTAATCTGTAGGTGTGTGTGTGTAATCTATAGGTGTGTGTGTGTAATCTATAGGCGTGTTTGTAATCTATAGGTGTGTGTGTGTAATCTATAGGCGTGTTTGTAATCTATAGGTGTGTGTGTGTAATCTACAGGTGTGTGTGTGTAATCTACAGGTGTGTGTTGTCACGTTCTGACCTTAGTTCCTTTGTTATGTCTTTATTTTAGTATGGTCAGGGCGTGAGTTGGGTGGGTTTGTTCCGTTTTCTATGTTGTGTTTGCGTTTGGCCTGGTATGGTTCTCAATCAGAGGCAGGTGTCGTTAGTTGTCTCTGATTGAGAATCTTTTCCCACCTGTGTTTCGTGGGTGTTTGTTTTCTGTTGTGTGTCTGCACCAGTGTGTGTGTGTGTGTAATCTATAGGTGTGTGTGTGTAATCTATAGGTGTGTGTGTGTAACCTATAGGTGTGTGTGTGTAATCTATAGTGTGTGTGTGTGTGTATGTGTGTGTGTGTGTAATCTATAGGTATGTGTGTAATCTATAGGTGTGTGTGTGTGTGTGTGTGTGTGTGTGTGTGTGTGTGTGTGTGTGTGTGTGTGTGTGTGTAATTTATAGGTTTGTGTGTAATCTATAGGTGTGTGTGTGTGTGTAATCTATAGTTGTCTGTGTGTGTGTGTGTAATCTATAGTTGTCTGTGTGTAATCTATAGGTGTGTGTGTGTAATCTATAGGTGTGTGTGTGTAACCTATAGGTGTGTGTGTGTAATCTATAGGTGTGTGTGTGTAATCTATAGGTGTGTGTGTGTAACCTATAGGTGTGTGTGTGTAATCTATAGTGTGTGTGTGTGTGTATGTGTGTGTGTGTGTAATCTATAGGTATGTGTGTAATCTATAGGTGTGTGTGTGTGTGTGTGTGTGTGTGTGTGTGTGTGTGTGTGTGTGTGTGTGTGTGTGTGTGTGTGTGTGTGTAATTTATAGGTTTGTGTGTAATCTATAGGTGTGTGTGTGTGTGTAATCTATAGTTGTCTGTGTGTGTGTGTGTAATCTATAGTTGTCTGTGTGTAATCTATAGGTGTGTGTGTGTAATCTATAGGTGTGTGTGTGTAATCTATTGGTGTATGTGTGTAATCTATAGGTGTGTGTGTAATCTATAGATGTGTGTTGTGTGTAATTTATAGTTTTGTGTTTCTTGTTTATGGCACAAATGGTTTTGCATGACTGTTAGCATAGCTAGCTAGTTAACTAACTTGACAAGAGATGCGAAAAGGCTAGTCTGGACCCAATTCAGGTTAATAGTTTATTTTTATTTTTATGTAAGCCAGGATGGGATCAGCCAGCTGCGGCTTCCCGCATGCGCGATTCATTTGCAGTCTGGACGTGGAGGGGTGAACATCTCCTGCTCTGACTGCAGCTGGGAGGGACTGCTGCGCGAGGACTGGGCCGCCTGTGAGTGCTTTGGGATGGGGGTGGGGCCCTTTCACTTCAGTCTCCAAAAGTCTCCAATAACACCAGAAAAAGTCGCTAGATTTGTCGCTAATCGCTTCTTTGAAAATGTGTTGCTAGTGGGGTCTGAATACTCGCTAAATATAGCAACAAAGTCGCTAAGTTGGCAACACTGTTCCTGCTGTCATCGGATACTTCTTTTGCATATTGCTACTAAATCCCCTGCTCTCCCTTTGCTCCTGTGAGCCCTGGTAGCTCGCCGTGATCCTATAGTGGTTAGTAGTCTGCGTTGTGGCCGCAGCAACCCCGGTTCGAATCCGGGTCACGGCATTGCCATACACAATGTCACGGCATATGGGTCGTTTTGAATGAATAGAGTAGCTAATGATATTTCAGAAATGATTGTAAATGTCACATCTTGGCAAGCAGCACACACTAACATCAAAATCATCCCAAAACAGTTTATAGACCTCAGCTGTAGAATGTGATCTAAGTCTACAACAAATCAAATCACATGTTATTGGTCACATACACATGGTTAGCAGATGTTAATGCGAGTGTAGCGAAATGCTTGTGCTTCTAGTTCCGACAATGCAGTAATAACGAGCAAGTAATCTAGCTAACAATTCCAAAACTACTGTCTTATACACAGTGTAAGGGGATAAAGAATATGTACATAAGGATATATGAATGAGTGATGGTACAGAGCAGCATAGGCAAGATACAGTAGATGATATCGAGTGCAGTATATACATATGAGATGAGTATGTAAACATGTGACAAATCAGTGTGGTACAATACATGCACCTCAGCTGTACATGACCTGAGTCAGTTTGGTGAGCAGTGACCAGCTACAGCAAAACACCCTCTGTTGTCTCGTGTGTTGTGTTGGAGTAGCATGGCAAATGGCGACCCATAGTGAGATGGTGTGTTGTGTTGATCATGGAGCATGGTTAGTGGAGACCCCCGGTAAGATGGTGTGTTGGTGTAACCAGTGTGATATGGCTAGCTAGTTAGCGGGGTGTGCGCTAATAGCGTTTCAAATAGCGTTTCAATCGGTGACGTCCCTCGCTCTGAGACTTGCAGTAGTTGTTTCCTTTGCTTTACAAGAGGCGCGGCTTTTGTGGAGCGACAGGTAACGATGCTTTGTGGGAGGCAGTTGTTGATGTGTGCAGAGGGTCCCTGGTTCGAGCCCAGGTAGGGGCGAGGAGAGGGAAAGAAGCTATACTGTGACATTGACAAGGAGAGTGGAGATTCGAAGTAGCTAAACAAGCAGCAATGTAATATTTATTTAAACAATGCCATCTACAACCAGTTAAAACGACCAGGAAGACCAAGACATCGTAGTAAGGTAATATAACTATTAGTATTAGAAAATCCATGTTTCTTGTTTATGGCACAAATCAAATCAAATCCAGAATTTGAGAATTTTGCAAATTTAGGGTTAAAAATAAAAACAGAAATACCTTATTTACATGAGCTCCACCTGTGGTAAATTCAATTGATTGGACATGATCTGGAAAGGCTCACACCTGTCTATATAAAGGCACACACCTGTCTATATAAAGGCACACACCTGTCTATATAAAGGCTCACACCTGTCTATATAAAGGTCCCACACCTGTCTATATAAAGGCACACACCTGTCTATATAAAGGCACACACCTGTCTATATAAAGGCACACACCTGTCTATATAAAGGCACACACCTGTCTATATAAAGGCACACACCTGTCTATATAAAGGTCCCACACCTGTCTACATAAAGGCTCACACCTGTCTATATAAAGGCTCACACCTGTCTATATAAAGGCACACACCTGTCTATATAAAGGCACACACCTGTCTATATAAAGGCTCACACCTGTCTATATAAAGGCACACACCTGTCTATATAAAGGCACACACCTGTCTATATAAAGGCACACACCTGTCTATATAAAGGTCCCACACCTGTCTATATAAAGGCACACACCTGTCTATATAAAGGCACACACCTGTCTATATAAAGGCACACACCTGTCTATATAAAGGCACACACCTGTCTATATAAGGTCCCACACCTGTCTATATAAAGGCTCACACCTGTCTATATAAAGGCTCACACCTGTCTATATAAAGGCACACACCTGTCTATATAAAGGCACACACCTGTCTATATAAAGGCTCACACCTGTCTATATAAAGGCTCACACCTGTCTATATAAAGGCTCACACCTGTCTATATAAAGGCTCACACCTGTCTATATAAAGGCTCACACCTGTCTATATAAAGGCTCACACCTGTCTATATAAAGGCACACACCTGTCTATATAAAGGCACACACCTGTCTATATAAAGGCTCACACCTGTCTATATAAAGGCACACACCTGTCTATATAAAGGCACACACCTGTCTATATAAAGGCACACACCTGTCTATATAAAGGCTCACACCTGTCTATATAAAGGCACACACCTGTCTATATAAAGGCACACACCTGTCTATATAAAGGCACACACCTGTCTATATAAAGGCTCACACCTGTCTATATAAAGGCACACACCTGTCTATATAAAGGCTCACACCTGTCTATATAAAGGCTCACACCTGTCTATATAAAGGCACACACCTGTCTATATAAAGGCACACACCTGTCTATATAAAGGTCACACAGCTGACAGTGGATGTCAGAGCAAAAACCAAGCCATGAGGTCGAAGGAATTGTCCGTAGAGCTCCGAGACAGGATTGTGTTGAGACACAGATCTGGGGAAGGGTACGAAAACATTTATGCAGCATTGAAGGTATTTATGCTGCAGTAGTTTATGTGTCGGGGGGCTAGGGTCAGTTTGTTATATCTGGAGTACTTCTCCTGTCCTATTCGGTGTCCTGTGTGAATCTAAGTATGCTCTCTCTAATACTCTCTCTTTCTCTCTTTCTCTCTCTCGGAGGACCTGAGCCCTAGGACCATGCCTCAGGACTACCTGACATGATGACTCCTTGCTGTCCCCAGTCCACCTGGCCGTGCTGCTGCTCCAGTTTCAAATGTTCTGCCTGTGATTATTATTATTGGACCATGCTGGTCATTTATGAACATTTGAACATCTTGGCCATGTTCTGTTATAATCTCCACCCGGCACAGCCAGAAGAGGACTGGCCACCCCACATAGACTGGTTCCTCTCTAGGTTTCTTCCTAGGTTTTGGCCTTTCTAGGGAGTTTTTCCTAGCCACCGTGCTTCTACACCTGCATTGCTTGCTGTTTGGGGTTTTAGGCTGGGTTTCTGTACAGCACTTTGAGATATCAACTGATGTACGAAGGGCTATATAAATAAATTTGATTTTGATTTGAAGGTCCCCATGAACACAGTGGCCTCCATCATTCTTAAATGGAAGATGTTTGGAACCGCCAAGACTATTCCTAGATCTGTCCGCCCGGCCAAACTGAGCAATCGGTGGAGAAGGGCCTTGGTCAGGGAGGTGACCAAGAACCCGATGGTCACTCTGACAGCACTCCATCTCTGCAGCACTCCACCAATCAGGCCTTTATGGTAGAGTGGCCAGACGGAAGCCACTCCTCAGTAAAAGGCACATGACAGCCCGCTTGGAGTATGCCAAAAGGCATCTAGAGGACTCGAAGACCATGAGAAACAAGATTCTCTGGTGTGATGAAACCAAGATTGAACTCTTCGGCCTGAATGCCAAGTGTCACGTCTGGAGGAAACCTGGCACCATCCCTACGGTGAAGCATGGTGGTGGCAGCATCATGCTGTGGGGATGTTTTCCAGCGACAGGGAATGGGAGACTAGTCAGGATCGAGGGAAAGATGAACGGAGCAAAGTACAGAGAGATCCTTGATGAAAACCTGCTCCTCAGACTGGGGTGAAGGTTCACCTTCCAACAGGACAATGACCCTAAGCACACAGCCAAGACAACGCAGGAGTGGCTTTGGGACAAGTCTCTGAATGTCCTTGAGTGGCCCAGCCAGAACCCAGACTTGAACCCGACAGGTGTGCCAAGCTTGTGGCGTCATACCCAAGAAGACTGTAGGTTG
The DNA here is from genome assembly GCF_018296145.1 of Oncorhynchus tshawytscha. Classification (NCBI taxonomy): domain Eukaryota; kingdom Metazoa; phylum Chordata; class Actinopteri; order Salmoniformes; family Salmonidae; genus Oncorhynchus; species Oncorhynchus tshawytscha. The sequence continues at coordinate 63,681 of NW_024608668.1, read as the reverse complement.
TAATCGCTGCCGAAGGTGCTTCAACAAAGTACTGAGTAAAAGGTCTGAAAACTTATGTAAAAATAATTTATTTTTTATTTTTTATAAACTAGTAAAATTGTCTAACAGTTTTTGCTTCGTCATTATGGGATATAGTGTGTAGATTGATGAGGGGGAAAAACGATTTCATCCATTTTAGAATAAGGCTGTAACGTAACCAAATGTAGAAAGGTCAAGGGGTCTGAATACTTTCCGAATGCCCTGTAGGTGTGTGAAGGGTGTGGACAGTATTGGAATATTTGGGTATAGCAGGAGGTATAGTGACCAGTGCAGGGGTTTTGGTTGCAGGGCATTCCGGTCTCTGCCTGCGTCTCAATTGGCACTCTATTCACTATGGGCCCTGGTCTAAAGTAGTGCACTATATAGGGAATAGGGTTCTATAGGGCTCTGGTCTATAGTAGTGCACTATGAGAGAGTGACAGGGAGAGAGAGAGTGACAGGGAGAGAGAGTGACAGAGAGAGGGAGAGTGACAGGGAGAGAGAGTGACAGAGATAGGGAGAGCGAGAGAGAGTGACAGGGAGAGAGAGTGACAGAGAGAGACACATATTTCCCTCAGATTACACAGATCCACAAAGAATTAGAAAACAAACCCTATTCTGATAAACTCTCATATCTACTGGGTGAAATACCACAGTGTTCCATCACAGCAGCAAGATGTGTGACCTGTTGCCACAAGAAAGGTGAAACCATTGAATTACAAACACCATCGTAAATACAACCCATATTTATGTTTATTTCTTTTCCCTTTTGTATTTCGCTTTAACTATTTGCACATCGTTACAACACTATATATAGACATAATATGACATTTGAAATGTGTCTATTCCTTTGGAACTTCTGTGAGTGTAATGTTTACTGTTAATTTTTATTGTTTATTTCACTTTTGTTTATTATCTACTTCACTTGCTATGGCAATGTTAACATATGTTTCCCATGCCAATAAAGCACCTTGAATTGAATTTTGATTGAGAGCAAGAGAAAGAGAGAGAGAGACAGTGACAGCGAGAGAGAGAGAGAGAGTGAGAGAGTGTCAGAGAGAGAGTGACAGAGAGAGAGTGTCAGAGAGAGAGTCAGAGAGAGAGAGTGTCAGAGAGAGAGAGTGACAGAGAGAGAGTGTCAGAGAGAGAGAGAGAGTCAGAGAGAGAGAGTGTCAGAGAGAGAGTGTCAGAGAGAGAGTATCAGAGAGAGAGTGTCAGAGAGAGAGAGAGAGTATCAGAGAGAGAGTGTCAGAGAGAGAGAGAGAGAGTGAGTGTCAGAGAGAGAGTGTCAGAGAGAGAGAGAGTATCAGAGAGAGAGAGTATCAGAGAGAGAGAGTGTCAGAGAGAGAGAGTGAGTGTCAGAGAGAGTGTCAGAGAGAGAAAGAGAGAGAGAGAGTGTCAGAGAGAGAAAGAGAGAGAGAGTGACAGAGAGAGAGAGAGTCAGAGAGAGAAAGAGAGAGAGAGAGTGTCAGAGTGCTCAGCATCCTGTCAGAGGAGGACCAGGGCTGCATCTCAATAGTCTGAAGCAGCTTCATCTCCTCATCTCCTTTCCTCATCTCCTCTTTTCATCTCCTCTCTTCTCCTCTAATTTCTCTCCTTTATGAACCAGATGAAACCATACATTTGCAAGCATCCTGTAAAATATATTGTTTTCAGCACGTTGATTCTGAGTCAGGAGGATTCAGTGCAGATGAAGGAGAGGAGACGAGGGGAGGAAGTCACTTTACACTGTTGAGAGACAGCCCAGCTGTTTGTGGTCTGTGACTCAATTCCTGTCAGAGAGACACTGAAGAAGAGAAAAAAGACTTTCTTGTCTTCACGTGTGACGGACCTGGTTCTGCCTCAACCCTTCAGATGCAGACGGAACTATTGATAAATCAACAATATGGCATCGATCTTCATTCCACTTTATATCCTGGGTGAGTTTATCAGTTGTTTATGGTTCAACAGCACCTTTCTCTCTCTATTATCACTCTCTCTCTCTCTGTTATCTCTCTCTCTCTGTTATCTCTCTCTCTCTCTGTTATCTCTCTCTCTCTCTGTTATCACTCTCACTCTCTGTTATCTCTCTCTCTCTGTTATCACTCTCCTTCCATACCCTTCAGTTGATGTTGCCTAATACGCCATATATACAAAAGTATGTGGACACCCCTTCAAATTAGTGGATTCGGCTATTTTAGCCTCACCCGTTGCTGACAGGTGTATAAAATTGAGCACACAGCCATGCAATCTCCATAGACAAACATTGGCAGTAGAATGAGCCTTACTGAAGAGCTCAGTGACTTTCAACGTGGCACCGTCATAGGATACCACCTTTCCAACAAGTCAGTTTGTCAGATGTCTGCTCTGCTAGAGCTGCCCCCGGACAACTGTAAGTTGCTCAGCCATGAAGTGGTAGGCCACACAAGCTCACAGAACGGGTCTGCTGAGGGCTGAAGCGCGTAAGGTGGTAAAAATCGTCTGTCCTCAGTTGCAACACTACCGAGTTCCAAACTGACTCTGGAAGCAACGTCAGCACAAGAACTGTTCGTCGGGAGCTTCATGAAATGGGTTTTCCGTGGCCGAGCCTAAGACACAAGCCGAGGATCACCGTGCCCAATGCCAAGCGTTGGCTGGAGTGGTGTGAAGCTTGCCGCCATTGGACTCAGGAGGAGTGGAAACGCTTCACCATCTGGCCTACAGATGAATCTTGGTTTGGCGGATGCCAGGAGAACCTGCCTGCCCGAATGCATAGTGCCAACTGTAAAGTTTGGTGGAGGAGGACTAATGGTCTGTGGCTGTTTTTCATGGTTCAGGCCCCTTAGTTCCAGTGATGGGAAATCTTAACACTACAGCATACAATGGCATTCAAGACGATTCTGTGCTTTCAACTTTGTGGCAACAGTTTGGGGAAGGCCCTTTCCTGTTTCAGCATGACAATGCCCCCGTGCACAAAGTGAGGAATATACAGAAATGGTTTGTCGAGATCGGTGTGGAAGAACTTGACTGGCCTGCACAGAGCCCTGACCTCAACCCCAGCGAACATCTTTGGGATGAATTGGAACATTGGAACACGAGCCAGGCCTAATCGCCCAACATCAGTTTCCGACCTCACTAATGCTCTTGTGGCTGAATGGAGCAAGTCCCCACAGCAATGTTCCAACATCTAGTGGAAAGCCTTCCCAGAAGAGTGGAGGCTGTTATAGCAGCAATGTTCCAACATGTAGTGGAAAGCCTTCCCAGAAGACTGGAGGCTGTTATAGCAGCAATGTTCCAACATCTAGTGGAAAGCCTTCCCAGAAGAGTGGAGGCTGTTATAGCAGCAAAGAGGGGACCAACTCCATATTAATGCCCATGATTTTGGAATGAGATGATTCGACGAGCAGGTGTCCACATACTTTTGTAACTAATAGATGAACACACACACACAAGACTTTTGATCATGTCGTGTGTGTGTTTAGTCGGTATTTGTGAGAATGAATGTTTTCCTCTCTTCTAGGTGTGGTTCTGATCCTCCACATAGTCAAAGCAGACGAGATTGTTAAAACAGGGCCCAACAAGGTTGACCCCATCCCCGCTACCACCCTTACTACCACCCTTACTATCATCCCCGCTACCACCCTTACTATCATCCCCACTACCACCCTTACTACCACCCTTACTACCACTCCTGCTCATACCCCCTCAGCCAATCAGAACAGTCCTACAGTTACTACCCTGGTCCAGCCAGACAACCGTGACGCTAACCTTACCAACAACATCACCGTCGGTAGAGATGGCAACCAATCCCAAGACCAGAACGAAGATGGGGATATTGGAACCTTGTTGGACGACGTGACAACGTTTGCCATGGAAACGATGTCGTCGGAGGCGACCACCAGCCAATCTGAGGAATTTGAGGATGACAAGTATACCACGACATCATCACCGGGTAACGTAATGGACAATGTGTGTGTGTGTGTGAGTGTGTGTGTGTGTGTGTGTGTGTGTGTGTGTGTGTGTGTGTGTGTGTGTGTGTGTGTGTGTGTGTGTGTGTGTGTGTGTGTGTGTGTGTGTGTGTGTGTGTGTGTGTGTGTGTGTGTGTGTGTGTGTGTGTGTGTGTGTGTGTGTGTGTGTGTGAGTGTCGGTGTGTCTATGTGTGAGTGTGTGTGTGTTGGTGTGTCTGTGTGTGTGTGTGTGTGTGTTTGTGTGTCTGTGTGTGTGTGTGTATGTTTGTGTGTGTGTGTGTGTTTGTGTGTGTGTGTGTCGTGTGTGTGTGTGTGTGTGTGTGTGTGTGTGTGTGTGTGTGTGTGTGTGTGTGTGCCCGCGTGCGTGAGGTAGGGCCGAGAGTCCTGTAGCTAGCTAGCTGCATGTCAGTCTTCCTGTGCATGTAACCACAGCCGTCACGCCTGAGCTCACACACTGAGCTAGCTAGCTCCCATCTGCCACAGGAAAGACAGACCACTAGGCCGTTAGACCTGTTTTCTAAACTTGGGTCCCATTTTGAAAAATAACAAAATTCAATTATCAATCTACACGCAATAGCCAATAATTACAAAGCAAAAACAGTTTTTGACTTTTTGCTAATTTATTTAAAAAAAATGTAAACTTACATAGTGTGAATACTTTCTGAATATATATATATGTATATATACATACACACACACATACAGTGGGGCAAAAAAGTATTTAGTCAGCCACCAATTGTGCAAGTTCTCCCACTTAAAAATATGAGAGAGGCCTATAATTTTCATCATTTTCATGCAATCTGAGGCTGGTAACTGTAATGAACTTATCCTCTGCAGCAGAGGTAACTCTGGGTCTTCCTTTCCTGTGGCGGTCCTCATGAGAGACAGTTAACTCTAATGAACTTATCCTCTGCAGCAGAGGTAACTCTGGAGTCTTCCATTCCTGTGGCGGTCCTCTTGAGAGCCAGTTTCATCACAGCGCTTGATGGTTTTTACGACAGCTCTTGAAGAAACTTTCAAAGTTCTTGAAATGTTCCGTATTGACTGACCTTCATGTCTTAAAGTAATGATGGACTGTCGTTTGTATTTGCTTATTTGAGCTGTTCTTGCCATAATATGGACTTGGTCTTTTACCAAATAGGGCTATCTTCTGCATACCACCCCTACCTTGTCACAACACAACTGATTGGCTCAAACGCATTAAGAAGGAAAGAAATTCCACAAATTAACTTTTAACAAGGCACACCTGTTAATTGAAATGCATTCCAGGTGACTACCTAATGAAGCTGGTTGAGAGAATACCAAGAGTGTGCAAAGCTGTCATCATGCAAAGGGTGGCTATTTTGAAGAATTTTTTGGTTACTACATGATTCCACATGTGTTATTTCATAGTGTTGATGTCTACAATGTAGAAAATAGTAAAAATAAAGAAAAACTCCTGGAGTAGGAGTGTCCAAACTTCTGACTGGTACTGTAAATGTTTATACATTTTTACGCTTATTTGAAATTGGAATGAACTGCAACACTATTTACACTCCCTCTCTCCCTCCCTCCCTCTCTCCCTCCCTCCCCCTCCCTCTCTCTCTCTCTCCCCTCTCTCCCTCCTTCCTTCCCTCTTTCCCTCTTTCCCTCTTTCCCTCTTTCCCTCTTTCCCTCCCTCCCTCCCTCCCTCCCTCCCTCCCTCCCTCCCTCCCTCCCTCCCTCCCTCCCTCCCTCCCTCCCTCCCTCCCTCCCTCCCTCCCTCTCTTCCTCCTTCCTTCCTTCCCTCTCCCCCTCCCCCTCTCTACCCCCTCCCTCCCTCCCTCCCTCCCTCCCTCCCTCCCTCCCTCCCTCCCTCCCTCCCTCCCTCCCTCCCTCCCTTCCTTCCCTCCCCCTCCCTCCCTCCCTCCCTCCCTCCCTCCCTCCCTCCCTCCCTCCCTCCCTTCCTCCTTCCTTCCTTCCCTCTCCCCCTCCCCTCTCTACCCCCTCCCTCCTTCCTTCCTTCCTTCCTTCCTTCCTTCCTTCCTTCCTTCCTTCCCTCCCTCCCTCCCTCCCTCCCTCCTTCCCTCTCCCCCTCCCCCTCTCTACTCCCTCCCTCCCTCCCTACCCCCTCTCTCCCCCTCCCCCTCTCTACCCCCTCCCTCCTTCCTTCCTTCCTTCCTTCCTTCCTTCCTTCCTTCCTTCCTTCCTTCCTTCCTTCCTTCCTTCCCTCCCTCCCTCCCTCCCTCCCTCCCTCCCCCTCCCCCTCTCTACTCCCTCCCTCCCTCCCTCCCTCTTCCTCCTTCCTTCCTTCCCTCTCCCCCTCCCCCTCTCTACTCCCTCCCTCCCTCCCTTCCTTCCCTCCCCCTCCCTCCCTCCCTCCCTCCCTCCCTCCCTCCCTCCCTCCCTCCCTCCCTCCCTCCCTCCCCCCCCTCCCCCTCTCTACCCCCTCCCTCCCTCCCTACCCCCCTCTCTCTCCCTCCCTCCCTCCCTCCCTCCCTCCCTCCCTCCCTCCCTCCCTCCCTCCCTCCCTCCCTCCCTCCCTCCCTCCCTCCCTCCCTCCCTCCCTCCCTCCCTCCCTCCCCCTCCCCCTCCCCCTCTCTACTCCCTCCCTCCCTCCCTTCCTTCCCTCCCCCTCCCTCCCTCCCTCCCTCCCTCCCTCCCTCCCTCCCTCCCTCCCTCCCTCCCTCCCTCCCTCCCTCCCTCCCTCCCTCCCTCCCTCCCTCCCTCCCCCCTCCCCCTCTCTACCCCCTCCCTCCCTCCCTACCCCCCCTCTCTCCCTCCCTCCCTCCCTCCCTCCCTCCCTCCCTCCCTCCCTCCCTCCCTCCCTCCCTCCCTCCCTCCCTCCCTCCCTCCCTCCCTCCCTCCCTCCTTCCCTCTCCCCTCCCCCTCTCTACCCCCTCCCTCCCCTCCCTACCCCCTCTCTCTCCCTCCCTCCCTCCCTCCCTCCCTCCCTCCCTCCCTCCCTCCCTCCCTCCCTCCCTCCCTCCCTCCCTCCCTCCTTCCCTCTCCCCCTCCCCTCTCTACTCCCTCCCTCCCTCCCTCCCTCCCTCCCTCCCTCCCTCCCTCCCTCCCTTCCTTCCCTCTCCCCCTCCCCCTCTCTACCCCCTCCCTCCCTCCCTTCCTTCCCTCTCCCCTCCCCCTCTCTACCCCCTCCCTCCCTCCCTACCCCCTCTCTCTCCCTCCCTCCCTCCCTACCTCCCTCCCTCCCTCCTTCCCTCTCCCCCTCCCCCTCTCTACTCCCTCCCTCCCTCCCCCTCCCTCCCTTCCTTCCCTCTCCCCCTCCCCTCTCTACCCCCTCCCTCCCTCCCTTCCTTCCCTCTCCCCTCCCCCTCTCTACCCCCTCCCTCCCTCCCTCCCTACCCCCTCTCTACTCCCTCCCTCCCTCCCTCCCTCCCTCCCTCCCTTCCTTCCCTCTCCCCCTCCCCCTCTCTACCCCCTCCCTCCCTCCCTTCCTTCCCTCTCCCCTCCCCCCTCTCTACCCCCTCCCTCCCTCCCTCCCTACCCCCTCTCTCTCCCTCCCCCTCTCTCTCTCCTGTAGGCTATGTAATCCTGATTCTCATATTGTTAGTCATTGTGTGTCTGGTGGTGGTTCTCTATATCCTGAGGAAGAAGTCAAGGGTGAGGCATTTAACAACAAGTACTTGTGATCTTGTTACTATACTGCTAGAATGTATGTCTAGGAAAATCATGGTCAGAAAACCCTATTAAACTATTGTGTTATTTGTTTATATTTCTCCAACAGAAGTATTCGTTTGACCTGCACCTTGCGGGATACGACCACGACACCCCACTCACCTGCATGGAACAAGCCGGAACCTTCGAACCCAATGGTAACCATGGTGACTTACCTGTCTGTCTATTTTTGAATTTGATGATGGCTCTGCTGTTAGTGTGTGGTGATGATGGCTCTGCTGTTAGTGTGTGGTGATGATGGCTCTGCTGTTAGTGTGTGGTGATGATGGCTCTGCTGTTAGTGTGTGGTGATGATGGCTCTGCTGTTAGTGTGTGGTGATGATGGCTCTGCTGTTAGTGTGTGGTGATGATGGCTCTGCTGTTAGTGTGTGGTGATGATGGCTCTGCTATTAGTGTGTGGTGATGATGGCTCTGCTGTTAGTGTGTGGTGATGATGGCTCTGCTGTTAGTGTGTGGTGATGATGGCTCTGCTGTTAGTGTGTGGTGATGATGGCTCTGCTATTAGTGTGTGGTGATGATGGCTCTGCTGTTAGTGTGTGGTGATGATGGCTCTGCTATTAGTGTGTGGTGATGATGGCTCTGCTGTTAGTGTGTGGTGATGATGGCTCTGCTGTTAGTGTGTGGTGATGATGGCTCTGCTGTTAGTGTGTGGTGATGATGGCTCTGCTGTTAGTGTGTGGTGATGATGGCTCTGCTGTTAGTGTGTGGTGATGATGGCTCTGCTGTTAGTGTGTGGTGATGATGGCTCTGCTATTAGTGTGTGGTGATGATGGCTCTGCTATTAGTGTGTGGTGATGATGGCTCTGCTGTTAGTGTGTGGTGATGATGGCTCTGCTGTTAGTGTGTGGTGATGATGGCTCTGCTGTTAGTGTGTGGTGATGATGGCTCTGCTGTTAGTGTGTGGTGATGATGGCTCTGCTGTTAGTGTGTGGTGATGATGGCTCTGCTGTTAGTGTGTGGTGATGATGGCTCTGCTATTAGTGTGTGGTGATGATGGCTCTGCTGTTAGTGTGTGGTGATGATGGCTCTGCTGTTAGTGTGTGGTGATGATGGCTCTGCTATTAGTGTGTGGTGATGATGGCT
>NW_024608668.1:35000-52500 GCF_018296145.1 Oncorhynchus tshawytscha | reverse complement strand
GTAATGTGTGGAGAGGTAATCTGTGGAGAGGTAATGTGTGGAGAGGTAATGTGTGGAGAGGTAATGTGTGGAGAGGTAATGTGTGGAGAGGTAATGTGTGGAGAGGTAATCTGTGGAGAGGTAATGTGTGGAGAGGTAATCTGTGGAGAGGTAATCTGTGGAGAGGTAACGTGTGGAGAGGTAATCTGTGGAGAGGTAATGTGTAGAGAGGTAATGTGTGGAGAGGTAATCTGTGGAGAGGTAACGTGTGGAGAGGTAATCTGTGGAGAGGTAATGTGTGGAGAGGTAATGTGTGGAGAGGTAATGTGTGGAGAGGTAATCTGTGGAGAGGTAATGTGTGGAGAGGTAATCTGTGGAGAGGTAATGTGTCTAGAGGTCATGTGTGGAGCGGTAATGTGTAGAGAGGTAATGTGTGGAGAGGTAATGTGTGGAGAGGTAATGTGTCTAGAGGTCATGTGTGGAGCGGTAATGTGTGGAGAGGTAATGTGTCTAGAGGTCATGTGTGGAGCGGTAATCTGTGGAGAGGTAATGTGTGGAGAGGTAATGTGTCTAGAGGTCATGTGTGGAGCGGTAATGTGTGGAGAGGTAATGTGTCTAGAGGTCATGTGTGGAGCGGTAATGTGTGGAGAGGTAATGTGTGGAGAGGTAATGTGTCTAGAGGTAACGTGTGGAGAGGTAACGTGTGGAGAGGTAACGTGTCTAGAGGTCATGTGTGGAGCGGTAACGTGTGGAGAGGTAATGTGTAGAGAGGTAATGTGTGGAGAGGTAATGTGTGGAGAGGTAATGTGTGGAGAGGTAACGTGTGGAGCGGTAATGTGTCTAGAGATCATGTGTGGAGCGGTAACGTGTGGAGAGGTAATGTGTAGAGAGGTAATCTGTGGAGAGGTAATGTGTGGAGAGGTAATGTGTGGAGAGGTAATGTGTGGAGCGGTAATGTGTGGAGAGGTATTTGTTCTAAGGGGTTTTACTCAGTTTGGTGGGAGTGACTTTGGAGTGCCTTCCGCCCCCTCAGTAAATGTTTGTAGAGTGAGGGAGGGGTGTGAGAAAAAGTGTGCATGGAGAGAGGGTTGGAGGGAGAGAGAAGGGTCTGTAAAAGAGCGAGATATGAGGAGTGGGTTTGGGAAAGGGAGGCAGAGGAGGGTCTCAGAGGAGGGTCTCAGAGGAGGGTCTCAGAGGAGGGTCTCGGTATATAAAGGGCCTCCAGCAGCCACAGTCCTGACAGACAGAGAGAAAGCGAACACAATGGCTACAACAACTGCAGGAGAAGAGCTGGATCCTGAGTCCAGCCCTGGACGTCAACACCGACACCAAACAACACCGGCCAAACAGAAACGGCAACCTCTGATATATCTCTGTATCTCTCTCATTCTGGATCTCTGTTGTCCGTCTGTAGAAGGGACCAACTGGCACCATTACCACCATCGCCCCCGACCCCAGCCAGGGTCCATCATCCTGGGCAACAGAGGGCTGAAGGTCCCCCGGGGGAGTTGGGCCTACCTGGATCCTCTCTGTGACCTAGTGACCAGAGTCCTTCCAGGCGACTCCTGCTACGTCACGGTCTTCGACCGCGCTGTCATACCGGGAACACTCACCCCAAAGAAGTTCCCGTGCGCGTTCGAGAAAGGCCAGGTGAAGTACATGCATTTCGGGTCAAAGGTCATCACCAGGGATACGGTGAGGTTACAGGTGAGGTATGACACGCAGACGGACACGCTGGTTATACCGCTGACCTTAGAGGTCGAGGCGACCGCGAACGGTCGAGAGGTCGTGACCACGAACACTCCGCTGGTCGTGAGCGAGCTGGATGGGATCTCTAGCGCCATCAATGGTCAGAGCTTGGGGATTCCATTTAGCGGGTCCGGTTTCGGTTCCGCGTCGCGGTGTAAACTCACCTTGTTGATCGGAACGAGCGGTTTCCCCAGACATGGAACTCTTTTGAATTACGTCACCAACGGTCAACCGACGGACTGCAATGCTTTCGTCAACATGGGTGTTCGTTATAAACTCACCCCTACCTCTGACTCACCTTATATCGACTACATCCCCATGCTAGCAGAGTTACTAGACCAACACGGGAGGGCCACACAGCAGGAGTACTTCCTCATCACAGTCAGGTTTGCATTGTTTGTGTTTTCTAACTTTGTCTTTGGGTACTATATAGAGGATAGGGTTATATGTAGAGAATAGGGTACTATGTAGAGAATAGGGTACTATGTAGAGAATAGGGTACTATGTAGAGAATAGGGTACTATATAGAGAATAGGGTACTACGTAGAGAATATGGTACTATGTAGAGAATAGGGTACTATGTAGAGAATATGGTACTATGTAGAGAATAGGGTACTATATAGAGAATAGGGTACTATGTAGAGAATAGGGTACTATGTAGAGAACAGGGTACTATGTAGAAAACAGGGTACTACATAGAGAACAGGGTACTATGTAGAGAATAGGGTACTATGTAGAGAATAGGGTGCTATGTAGAGAACAGGGTACTATGTAGAGAATAGGGTACTATGTAGAGAACAGGGTACTATGTAGAGAACAGGGTACTACATAGAGAACAGGGTACTATGTAGAGAATATGGTACTATGTAGAGAATAGGGTACTATATAGAGAATAGGGTACTATGTAGAGAATAGGGTACTATGTAGAGAACAGGGTACTATGTAGAAAACAGGGTACTACATAGAGAACAGGGTACTATGTAGAGAATAGGGTACTATGTAGAGAATAGGGTGCTATGTAGAGAACAGGGTACTATGTAGAGAATAGGGTACTATGTAGAGAACAGGGTACTATGTAGAGAACAGGGTACTACATAGAGAACAGGGTACTATGTAGAGAATAGGGTACTATGTAGAGAATAGGGTACTATGTAGAGAATAGGGTACTATATAGAGAATATGATATTTTATAGAGAACAGGGTACTATGTAGAGAACAGGGCACTACATAGAGAACAGGGTACTATGTAGAGAACAGGGTACTATGTAGAGAATATGGTACTATGTAGAGAATAGGGTACTATATAGAGAATAGGGTACTATGTAGAGAATAGGGTACAACATAGAGAACAGGGTACTATGTAGAGAACAGGGTACTATGTAGAGAATATGGTACTATGTAGAGAATAGGGTACTACATAGAGAACAGGGTACTATGTAGAGAACAGGGTACTATGTAGAGAATATGGTACTATGTAGAGAATAGGGTACTATGTAGAGAATATGATATTTTATAGGGAATATGGTACTATGTAGAGAATATGATATTTTATAGAGAATAGGGTACTATGTAGAGAATATGATATTTTATAGGGAATATGGTACTATGTAGAGAATATGATATTTTATAGAGAATAGGGTACTATGTAGAGAATAGGGTACTATGTAGAGAATATGATATTTTATAGGGAATATGGTACTTTGTAGAGAATAGGGTATTTTGTAGAGAATAGGGTACTATGTAGAGATTAGGGTACTATGTAGAGATTAAGGTTCTATATAGAGAATAGGGTTCTATGTAGAGATTAGGGTACTATGTAGAGAATAGGGTACTACGTAGTGAACAGGGTGATATGTAGAAAATAGGGTACTACATAGAGAATAGGGTTCTATGTAGAGATTAGGGTACTATGTAGAGAATAGGGTACTTTGTATAGAATAGGGTACTACGTAGAGAATAGGGTACGATGTAGAGATTAGGGTACTATGTAGAGATTAGGGTTCTATATAGAGAATAGGGTTCTTTGTAGAGATTAGGGTACTTTCTAGAGAATAGGGTACTATATCGAGAATAGGGTACTATGTAGAGATTAGGGTGCTATGTAGAGAATAGGGTACTATGTAGAGAATAGGGTACTATATAGAGAATAGGCTACTATGTAGAGAATAGGGTACTATGTAGAGATTAGGGTACTATATAGAGAATAGGGTACTATGTAGAGAATAGGGTACTATGTAGAGAATAGGGTACTATGTAGAGAATATGATATTTTATAGAGAATATGGTACTATGTAGAGAATAGGGTACTATGTAGAGAATATGATATTTTATAGAGAATAGGGTACTTTGTAGAGAATAGGGTACTATGTAGAGAATAGGGTACTATGTAGAGATTAGGGTGCTATGTAGAGAACAGGGTACTATGTAGAGAATAGGGTACTTTGTAGAGAATAGGGCACTACGTAGAGAACAAGGTGTTATGTAGAGAATAGGGTACTACGTAAAGAATAGTCCAGTCCTTTGTCATTAGATGCTATCTGGTTTTCCGTCGAGGAGCCCTTTGGACGGAAGTGTTTTAACAAACGCTTTCATACGTGTTACCATATGTGACCCTCTGGGGTCATCTCTGGGGTCATCTCTGGGGTCATCTCTGGGGTCACTTCTGGGGTCATCTCTGGGGTCATCTCTGGGGTCATCTCTGGGGTCGTCTCTGGGGTCATCTCTGGGGTCGTCTCTGGGGTCATCTCTGGGGTCATCTCTGGGGTCACTTAAACGCTTTCATACATGTGTTACCATATGTGACCCTCTGGGGTCATCTCTGGGGTCATCTCTAGGGTCACTTAAACGCTTTCATACATGTGTTACCATATGTGACCCTCTGGGGTCATCTCTGGGGTCATCTCTGGGGTCACTTCTGGGGTCATCTCTGGGGTCACTTCTGAGGTCATCTCTGGAGTCATCTCTGAGGTCACTTCTGAGGTCATCTTGTGTGATGTATGTGTGATGTATTCTATTCAGGATCCGAGAGGGTATCACCAACAGCCCTCCCAGACCCAGCTTTCTCACTATGATGATGATGGAGGTACACCTATTATTGATTCATTGATTGACGGACGGATTGAGTGATTGATCGGTCTATTTATTTATTCAATGATTAACACTTACACCGTATCACAATCACCCAACAACAAGACAACTTTACACGTGTAAAATACAACGACGCAACATTCTGATCAAAATATTTATTTCTGTATTTAAAAAAAATGTTTATTCACTATATAGGTGGACCAGTTTGTGATGACGGCCATCACAGGTGACGTGTTGGCAGCGGAAGACGCAGAGTCCGCCTCTGATGACCTCATCTTCAACATCCTCACTACATTGGCTCCAGACCAAGGTGACATCATCAGCACGGACGACCAGAACCAGCCAATCGCGTCGTTCCGTCAGCGGGACGTCAAAGACCTGAAGATCGCCTACAGACCTCCAGCAGAGGTGAGTCTTTGAGTATTTGTATATTGTGTTAATTTTCCCAATTACATTATTTATGACGTATCTTTGGAGTGACCAAAGTATTTCAAATTTGTCAAATATAAATAAGAACATAGTGTAAATAAAGTCATTGTTGCCCCAGGATTCTGGTCGTCCCTCTGAGAGGATCGTCCATGTAGAGATGGAGGTCGTGGATTCAGACGGGGTCGCTTCAGAACGGTTCTCCTTCATGATAGTAGTCAAACCCATGAACACACTGGCTCCTGTAGTCACCATCAATACTGGACAGGTACAAACAACGCATGCACACACACACACACACACACACAGAGAGACACACACACACACACACAAATCAAATCAAATCAAATGTATTTATATAGCCCTTCGTACATCAGCTGATATCTCAAAGTGCTGTACAGAAACCCAGCCTAAAACCCCAAACAGCAAGCAATGCAGGTGTAGAAGCACGGTGGCTAGGAAAAACTCCCTAGAAAGGCCAAAACCTAGGAAGAAACCTAGAGAGGAACCAGGCTATGTGGGGTGGCCAGTCCTCTTCTGGCTGTGCCGGGTGGAGATTATAACAGAACATGGCCAAGATGTTCAAATGTTCATAAATGACCAGCATGGTCGTATAATAATAAGGCAGAACAGTTGAAACTGGAGCAGCAGCACGGTCAGATGGACTGGGGACAGCAAGGAGTCATCATGTCAGGTAGTCCTGAGGCATGGTCCTAGGGCTCAGGTCCTCCGAGAGAGAGAAAAAAAGAGAGAATTAGAGAGAGCATATGTGGGGTGGCCAGTCCTCTTCTGGCTGTGCCGGGTGGAGATTATAACAGAACATGGCCAAGATGTTCAAATGTTCATAAATTATCAGCATGTTCGAATAATAAGAAGGCAGAACAGTTGAAACTGGAGCAGCAGCACGGCCAGGTGGACTGGGGACAGCAAGGAGTCATCATGTCAGGTAATCCTGGGGCATGGTCCTAGGGCTCAGGTCCTCCTCCGAGAGAAGGAGAGAATTAGAGAACGCACACTTAGATTCACACAGGACACCGAATAGGACAGGAGAAGTACTCCAGATATAACAAACTGACCCTAGCCCCCGACACATAAACTACTGCAGCATAAATACTGGAGGCTGAGACAGGAGGGGTCAGGAGACACTGTGGACCCATCCGAGGACACCCCCGGACAGGGCCAAACAGGAAGGATATAACCCCACCCACTTTGCCAAAGCACAGCCCCCACACCACTAGAGGGATATCTTCAACCACTAACTTACCATCCTGAGACAGGGCCGAGTATAGCCCACAAAGATCTCCGCCATGGCACAACCCAAGGGGGGCGCCAACCCAGACAGGATGACCACATCAGTGAATCAACCCACTCAGGTGACGCACCCCTTCCAGGGATGGCATGAGAGAGCCCAGTAAGCCAATGACTCAGCCCCTGTAATAGGGCTAGAGGCAGAGAATCCCAGTGGAAAGAGGGGAACCGGCCAGGCAGAGACAGCAAGGGCGCTTCGTTGCTCCAGAGCCTTTCCGTTCACCTTCCCACTCCTGGGCCAGACTACACTCAATCATATGACCCACTGAAGAGATGAGTCTTCAGTAAAGACTTAAAGGTTGAGACCGAGTTTGCGTCTCTGACATGGGTAGGCAGACCGTTCCATAAAAATGGAGCTCTATAGGAGAAAGCCCTGCCTCTAGCTGTTTGCTTAGAAATTCTAGGGACAATTAGGAGGCCTGCGTCTTGTGACCGTAGCGTACGTGTAGGTATGTACGGCAGGACCAAATCAGAGAGATAGGTAGGAGCAAGCCCATGTAATGCTTTGTAGGTTAGCAGTAAAACCTTGAAATCAGCCCTTGCTTTGACAGGAAGCCAGTGTAGAGAGGCTAGCACTGGAGTAATATGATAAAAAATTTTGGTTCTAGTCAGGATTCTAGCATTTAGCACCAACTGAAGTTTATTTAGTGCTTTATCCGGGTAGCCGGAAAGTAGAGCATTGCAGTAGTCTAACATAGAAGTGACAAAAGCATGGATGAATTTTTCTGCATCATTTTTGGACAGAAAGTTTCTGATTTTTGCAATGTTACGTAGATGGAAAAAAGCTGTCCTTGAAATGGTCTTGATATGTTCTTCAAAAGAGAGATCAGGGTCCAGAGTAATGCCGAGGTCCTTCACAGTTTTATTTGAGACGACTGTACAACCATTAAGATTAATTGTCAGATTCAACAGAAGATCTCTTTGTTTCTTGGGACCTAGAACAAGCATCTCTGTTTTGTCCGAGTTTAAAAGTAGAAAGTTTGCAGCCATCCACTTCCTTATGTCTGAAACACATGCTTCTAGCAAGGGCAATTTTGGGGCTTCACCATGTTTCATTGAAATGTACAGCTGTGTGTCATCCGCATAGCAGTGAAAGTTTACATTATGTTTTCGAATAACATCCCCAAGAGGTAAAATATATAGTGAAAACAATAGTGGTCCTAAAACGGAACCTTGAGGAACACCGAAATTTACAGTTGATTTGTCAGAGGACAAACCATTCACAGAGACAAACTGATATCTTTCCGACAGATAAGATCTAAACCAGGCCAGAACTTGTCCGTGTAGACCAATTTGGGTTTCCAATCTCTCCAAAAGAATGTGGTGATCGATGGTATCAAAAGCAGCACTAAGGTCTAGGAGCACGAGGACAGATGCAGAGCCTCGGTCCGATGCCATTAAAATGTCATTTACCACCTTCACAAGTGCCGTCTCAGTGCTATGATGGGGTCTAAAACCAGACTGAAGCATTTCGTATACATTGTTTGTCTTCAGGAAGGCAGTAAGTTGCTGCGCAACAGCCTTTTCTAAAATTTTTGAGAGGAATGGAAGATTCGATATAGGCCGATAGTTTTTATATTTTCTGGATCAAGGTTTGGCTTTTTCAAGAGAGGCTTTATTACTGCCACTTTTAGTGAGTTTGGTACACATCCGGTGGATAGAGAGCCGTTTATTATGTTCAACATAGGAGGGCCAAGCACAGGAAGCAGCTCTTTCAGTAGTTTAGTTGGAATAGGGTCCAGTATGCAGCTTGAAGGTTTAGAGGCCATGATTATTTTCATAATTGTGTCAAGGGATATATTACTAAAACACTTGAGCGTCTCTCTTGATCCTAGGTCCTGGGAGAGTTGTGCAGACTCAGGACAACTGAGCTTTGAAGGAATACGCAGATTTAAAGAGGAGTCCGTAATTTGCTTTCTAATGATCATGATCTTTTCCTCAAAGAAGTTCATGAATTTATCACTGCTAAAGTGAAAGTCATCCTCTCTTGGGGAATGTTGCTTTTTAGTTAGCTTTGCGACAGTATCAAAAAGGAATTTCGGATTGTTCTTATTTTCCTTAATTAAGTTTGAAAAATAGGATGATCGAGCAGCAGTAAGGGCTCTTCGGTACTGCACGGTACTGTCTTTCCAAGCTAGTCGGAAGACTTCCAGTTTGGTGTGGCGCCATTTCCGTTCCAATTTTCTGGAAGCTTGCTTCAGAGCTCGGGTATTTTCTGTGTACCAGGGAGCTAGTTTCTTATGAGAAATGTTTTTAGTTTTTAGGGGTGCAACTGCATCTAGGGTATTGCGCAAGGTTAAATTGAGTTCCTCAGTTAGGTGGTTAATTGATTTTTGTCCTCTGGCGTCCTTGGGTAGACAGAGGGAATCTGGAAGGACATCAAGGAATCTTTGTGTAGTCTGTGAATTTATAGCGCGACTTTTGATGTTCCTTGGTTGGGGTCTGAGCAGATTATTTGTTGCAATTGCAAACGTAATAAAATGGTGGTCCGATAGTCCAGGATTATGAGGAAAAACATTAAGATCCACAACATTTATTCCATGGGACAAAACTAGGTCCAGCGTATGACTGTGACAGTGAGTGGGTACAGAGACATGTTGGACAAAACCCACTGAGTCGATGATGGCTCCGAAAGCCTTTTGGAGTGGGTCTGTGGACTTTTTCATGTGAATATTAAAGTCACCAAAGATTAGAATATTATCTGCTATGACTACAAGGTCCGATAGGAATTCAGGGAACTCATTGAGGAACGCTGTATGTGGCCCAGGAGGCCTGTAAACAGTAGCTATAAAAAGTGATTGAGTTGGCTGCATAGATTTCATGACTAGAAGCTCAAAAGACGAAAACGTCATTTTTTTTTTGTAAATTGAAATTTGCTATCGTAAATGTTAGCAACACCTCCGCCTTTGCGGGATGCACGGGGGTATGGTCACTAGTGTAGCCAGGAGGTGAGGCCTCATTTAACACAGTAAATTCATCAGGCTTAAGCCATGTTTCAGTCAGGCCAATCACATCAAGATTATGATCAGTGATTAGTTCATTGACTATAATTGCCTTTGAAGTAAGGGATCTAACATTAAGTAGCCCTATTTTGAGATATGAGGTATCATGATCTCTTTCAATACTGACAGGAATGGAGGTGGTCTTTATCCTAGTGAGATTGCTAAGGCGAACGCCGCCATGTTTAGTTTTGCCCAACCCAGGTCGAGGCACAGACACGGTCACAATGGTGATAGCTGAGCTGACTACACTGACTATGCTAGTGGCAGACTCCGCTATGCTGGCAGGCTGGCTAACAGCCTGCTGCCTGGCCTGCACCCTATTTCATTGTGGAGCTAGAGGAGTTAGAGCCCTGTCTATGTTGGTAGATAAGATGAGAGCACCCCTCCAGCTAGGATGGAGTCCGTCACTCCTCAGCAGGTCAGGCTTGGTCCTGTTTGTGGGTGAGTCCCAGAAAGAGGGCCAATTATCTACAAATTCTATATTTTGGGAGGGGCAGAAAACCGTTTTCAACCAGCGATTGAGTTGTGAGATTCTGCTGTAGAGCTCACTCTCCCTAACTGGGAGGGGCCAGAGACAATTACTCGATGCCGACACATCTTTCTAGCTAATGTACACACTGAAGCTATGTTGTGCTTGGTGACCACTGACTGTTTCATCCTAACATCGTTGGTGCCGACGTGGATAACAATATCTCTATACTCTCTACACTTGCCAGTTTTAGCTTTAGCCAGCACCATCTTCAGATTAGCCTTAACGTCGGTAGCCCTGCCCCCCTGGTGAACAGTGTATGATCGCTGGATGATTCGTTTGAAGTCTAATACTGCGGGTAATGGAGTCGCCAATGACTAGAGTTTTCAATTTGTCAGAGCTAGTGGTGGGAAGCTTCGAGAGAGAGACACACACACACACACACACACACACACACACACACACGCACACACACACGCACACACACACACAGACACACACACACGCACACACACACACACACACGTACACACACACACACATGCGCCATCAAATTGTGTAATTGTCCAGAAAGTATTCAGACCCCTTGACTTTTTCCACGTTGTGTTACTTTAAAACCTTGTTCTAAAAATATTCAGCAATCAACACACAATACCCCATAATGTATCAATGTATAAAACAATACCCCATAATGTATCAATGTATAAAACAATACCCCATAATGTATCAATGTATAAAACAATACCCCATAATGTATCAATGTATAAAACAATACCCCATAATGTATCAATGTATAAAACAATACCCCATAATGTATCAATGTATAAAACAATACCCCATAATGTATCAATGTATAAAACAATACCCCATAATGTATCAATGTATAAAACAATACCCCATAATGTATCAGTGTATAAAAAAATACACATGAAACACCTTATTTACACAAGTATTCAGACCCTTTGCTATGAGACTCAAAATTGAGCTCAGGTTCATCCTGTTTTCATTGATCATATTTGAGATGCTTCTACAACTTGTGGTAAATTCAATTGATTGGATATGATTTGGAAAGGCACACACCTGTCTATATAAAGGTCACACAGTTGACAGCGCATGTCAGAGCAAAAACCAAGCCAGGTCGAAGGAACTGTCCGTAGAGCTCCGAGACAGGATTGTGTCGAGGCACAGATCTGGGGAAGGGTGACAAAAAATGTCTGCAGCATTGAAGGTCCCCAAGAACCCAGTGGCCTCCATCACTCTTAAATGGAAGAAGTTTGGAACCACCAAGACTCTTCCTAGAGCTGGCCGCCTGGCCAAACTGAGCAATCGGGAGAGAAGGGCCTTGGTCAGGGAGGTGACCAAGAACGCGTTGGTCACTCTGACAGAGCTCCAGAGTACCTTTGTGGAGATAGGAAACCTTTCAGAAGGACAACCATCTCTGCAGCACTCCACCACTCAGATTTTTATGGTAGAGAGGCCAGACGGAAGCCACTCCTCAGTAAAAGGCACATGACAGCAAGCTTGGAGTTTGCCAAAGGCACCTAAAGACTCTCAGACCATGAGAAACAAGAGTCTCTGCTCTGATGAAACCAAGATTAAACTCTTTGGCCTGAATGCCAAGCGTCACGTCTGGAGGAAACCTGGCACCATCCCTACAGCCAAGACAATGCAGGAGTGGCTTCGGAACAAGTCTCTGAATGTCCTTGAGTGGCCCAGCCAGAGCTCGGACTTTAACTCAATCAAACATCTCTGGAGAGACCTGTGCATCAACGCTCCCCATTCAACCTGACAGAGCTTGAGAGGATCTGCAGAGAAGAATGGGAGAAACTCTCCAAATACAGGTGTGCCAAGCTTTTATAAATGAGCAAAAATATAACAATAAATGTGTTTGGAGTATTGTGCTTAGATTGATGAGGGGAAAAAACAAATTCATACATTTTTAGAATAAGGCTGTAACATCACAAAATGTGGAAAAAGTCAAGGGGTCTGAATACTTTCCAAAGGTACATAATGTCTTATGAGGCCTCTGCCTTTCTCTCTCTCTGTCCTTCCCAGATGCTGTTTAAGGGCCAGTCCAGACCGCTGTCGTCCAACCATAACCTCCGAATCAGCGACGAAGACAACCTGTCAGACGTCAGGATCACCGTCCTCCGAGGATGTAAACACGGCGTCCTGACAGTCCTCGGGTCGCCTCTCGGGTCACCGCGGCAACGGGAGTTCTTTACGCCGGCGCAACTCGACAGCGGAGTGGTTGTCTACGAACACGACGGTTCCGAAACGTTCTCCGATAACATCCTGTTCCGCATGACGGACGGGCAACTCGACGTCGACTTCCTGTTCCCAGTGACGATTGTCGCCATGGACGACGAGGCTCCGGTCATCAATGTCAACACCGGGTTGATCCTGTCCCGGAAGGAGACCAAGATGATATCATCGGTGGTTCTAAGTGCGACGGATGTTGATTCCGAAGTCTCGACAGTGAAGTTTGTCCTCGTGGCGCCGTTCTCGACCATCGGACAGGTGAGTTCCTTGATTCTTAATGTACGTTGCCTTCATTATTATATTTTGTCTTTGTGATTCTTCTTTTATGAAATGCATTGTATTATAGGTGTTTCTCAGACAATCACACCCACCTGTGGACCTCACCGGATGGACATTCAACACCACCGAGCGAGTCTACGAATGCGTCGTCACCGAATGGCTCCAACGAGATGTAACAGAGGGTAGGGTGTTCTACCAACACACCGGACCTCAACTCACCTCCACCTTCACTGACCAATTAGTGTTCCGTTGCCAGGACGACAACGTCCCTCCCAACCAATCAGGCGACAACATGTTCCTCGTCGGAATCCACCCGGTCGACGACCTCGCACCGGAACCCTTCCCCGGTTCCACTCTAGTCCTGACCGTCAACGAGTACCAACTCACTCCGATACTGAAGACGTGTTTACATTTCACAGATGTAGACTCTGACGACAGAGACCTGAGGTATATTATCGTTATCCCACCCACTAACACAGACCAGAACGACCCAACACCACTGGGCCATATCGTCCTGACTGACAACCCTAATGTTGTTGTCACTGAGTTCACCCAGGCACAGGTCAACCACCTCAAAGTAGCCTATAAGCCACCAGATCTGGAGTTGGGACCCACACCTAGAGTGGTCCAGTTCACCTTTATTGTGAAAGATCCAGCAGGACACTCTGTAGATGGAGTCTTTACTATCAACCTGCAACCAGTGGATAACAAACCCCCAGTCACCAAAACTGGTGTCGACCTCAACGTCAATGTAAAGAATACGTATGTGTTCACTAAGGATGTGTTGGATGCTACAGATCAGGATACGAGTGCTGATAATATCACGTTCATCGTGACCCAGGTTCCAAAGTTTGGCGTTCTGAGATGTGTTGGTTTAGATCTGTCCGTATGGAACTATTTCACCCTAGCAGACATCCACAGGGGTGTGGTAGTGTACATTCACCGGGGTAACGGTCCAGGGAGTGATGTCGTAAAAGTAGACGTTAGCGATGGATACCACAAGGTTCACGTGACGATCAGAATCAACGTTGTTACTCCGGCTGTCGTGGCAACGCCACCGACGGCCCCTCCAACACCGCGTGAACTCCATATAATCATAGAGGTAAACGAGAACGGACAGATTCAAATCACAGGAGACAAAGTCCAGGTCAGCGGCAGGATGCACGTTGATGACCTCACCTTTCTCATCGAACAACCTCCTCGCTTCGGGGTCGTCCAGGTGCAGGGCGTTCCCTCTGATAGGCTGACGCTGCGTGACTTCATCGACGGCCAGGTGACCTATGTCCACACCAGTGGCGAGGTTGGACCTGGGAAACACAACGACACCTTCACGCTCACTGTGATTGGTCCGTGGATCTCCGGGGGCAACCGGGTCATTCAGAAGGTCAAAGTGCAGGTGTCGATACTTCCTGTTGACAGCGTTCCACCCATAATCAGTGTCGGGGATCTGTTAAAGGTCACGGAAGGAGAGAAGAAGGTGGTAACAGTAGAGAACATCAGAGTAGAGGACTCTGACACTGACGTTGACGTTGTTCTCTGTACCATCCTGGTCCAGCCGACAGTCGGATACTTAGAGATCACCTCAGCCAGTCCTGGCTCGGAGAAGTCCAGAGCGGGAATCGCTGTGACGGCGTTCCACTACCGAGACGTTCGTCTCGGGAATGTCGTCTACGTTCAGAGTATACATAAAGGAACGGAACCCGTCGAGGATAGGACGACACTCCAGTGTTCAGACGGTATCAACCAATCAGAGATGAACATTTTGACCTTTGTGATCTTCCCAGACAATGATGAGGAGCCTCAGGTGTTCACGCGAGAGTTCGTGGTCATGGAAGGGATGAGCCTCGCGGTCGACGTTCCAATCCTCAATGTGGTCGACCTCGACGTTCCGGGCGATGTTTTGGAATTCGAGGTCGTGGTTCCTCCAAAACATGGGAAGATCGTCCAGCACCTGGCGACAGGGACCATTATCGTTGTGACGTTCACCTTGGATCAGATCCGAACCGGTTCCACCATCGTCTACGAACACGATGGTTCTGAGACGAGACACGACAACTTCTCGGTGAAAGTAACGGACGGGAAACACGTCGTAGAGAAGGAGGTCATCGTCACGGTGATACCAGTCGACGACGAGACCCCTCGCCTGGCGATCAACACTGGGCTGGAGGTGGAGTTCAGGGAATGGAAAGTCATCACCAATAAGATCCTCAAAGCCACCGATCTGGACTCAGAGGACGGGACTCTGATGTTTATCATCCGCAGGGATCCGGAGCAGGGCTGCCTGCAACGTCTGGTGTCTCCAACTTCATATCAAGGTCTACTGTCTTACCTTTTTTCCAAACATTTTATTTTATATTGTCAATAGTTGACAGTAACCAACATTTAGATCAACAACAACATAAAACATACAACACACAATTCAAATGTACGTACAATATTCAACTGTATTAGCAAAGTCAATTACAGTTATAATTGGAAGTGAAAATAATAGCAATGTCAAGGTGTTCTGAAAGTAAACCATGTTAGAGTAGGAAGATCGGAAGAAAATAGTAATTTACTCTACTGATTACTCTTGGCCTGCATTCCAAATGCTGTCCCCTATCTAGTGCACTACCCTTGACCATTTCAGACCCAGACCTATCCTAAACTAATCAAATCCTAAACCTAACCTAACTAATCTAGTACCAGGGCCCATTTCAGACCCAGACCTATCCTAAACTAATCAAATCCTAAACCTAGCCTAACTAATCTAGTACCAGGGCCCATTTCAGACCCAGACCTATCCTAATCTAATCAAATCCTAAACCTAACCTAACTAATCTAGTACCAGGGCCCATTTCAGACCCAGACCTATCCTAATCTAATCAAATCCTAAACCTAGCCTAACTAATCTAGTACCAGGGCCCATTTCAGACCCAGACCTATCCTAATCTAATCAAATCCTAAACCTAACCTAACTAATCTAGTACCAGGGCCCATGTCAGACCCAGACCTATCCTAATCTAATCAAATCCTAAACCTAACCTAACTAATCTAGTACCAGGGCCCATTTCAGACCCAGACCTATCCTAATCTAATCAAATCCTAAACCTAACCTAACTAATCTAGTACCAGGGCCCATTTCAGACCCAGACCTATCCAGCCTTGTTTTTACACTTCTTACTTCCCTTCCTCAGGTGTAGTCGCTTCACGTAAGGTTTTATTAAACATGACGGTGGGTATGAACTTTACCCAGGACGACCTCGACTCTGGTCTGATCCGCTACATTCACACTGGGCTCGGAGGAGTTCGTGACCTCGTCAAGTTCGACGTCACCGACGGCGTGAACCCTTTAATCGACCGGTACTTCTACGTGACAGTCGGGGGGGTGGACGCGGTGTTCCCGGTTGTCGTGGTGAATAGGGGCGTGTCGTTAAAAGAGGGGGGGCGGGCGCTCCTCACCACAGACCTCCTCAGCACCTCCGACCTCAACTCCCCCGACGAGCGCCTGACATTTACCCTGACCCGTGACCCTGCCAGAGGTCGTTTAGAGGTCACGGACCGGCCCGGCGTCGCCGTCACGACGTTTACACAGCTCCAGTTGGCGGGGAGTAAGGTGTTCTATGTTCACACGGCGGAGGACGAGGCCAGGATGGACAGCTTCCAGTTCCAGGTTGGTCAGAGGAGAGTGGGTGTGGGAGTGTGGGTGGTTGTGGGTGTGGGTGGTTGTGGGTGTGTGGGTGTGGGTGTGTGGGAGTGTGGGTGTGGGAGTGGGTGTGGGTGTGGGAGTGTGGGTGTGGGTGGTTGTGGGTGTGGGTGGTTGTGGGTGTGTGGGTGTGTGGGTGTGGGAGTGTGGGTGTGGGAGTGGGTGGGTGGTTGTGGTTGTGGGTGTGTGGGTGTGTGGGTGTGAGTGTGTGTGGTTGGGTGGGTGTGTGTGGTTGGGTGTGGGTGTATGTGTGGGTGTGTGGGTGGGTGGTTGGGTGTGGGGGTGTGGGTGGTTGGGTGGTTGTGGGTGGTTGGGTGGGTGTGTGTGGGTGTGTGTGTGTGTGTATGTGCGTGTGTGTGTGTGTGTGTGTGTGTAGGTGTGTGTGTGTGTGTGTGTGTGTGTGTGTGTGTGTGTGTGTGTGTGTGTGTGTGTGTGTGTGGTCAGCTTCCAGCTCCAGATCAGAGGGGCTTCGATGTCTTCAGATATCCTATTGATTAATTGGCAGATTGATAGATAGATTGATTGCAACTTAAAAGTGTTATCAAAGTGAAGTATTTTCATGTTATTAGACACATTTTTAGGTGTCATCACACATTTCTTTCCTGTTCCAGATCACAGACGGGCGTAACGTGGTCTACCGGACGTTCAGAGTCTCCATCACAGACGTTGACAACAAGAAGCCTGTTCTGACCATTCACAGGTTACTATCTATCTATCTATCTATCTATCTATCTATCTATCTATCTATCTATCTATCTATCTATCTATCTATCTATCTATCTATCTATCTATCTATCTATCTATCTATCTATCTATCTATCTATCTATCTATCTATCTATCTATCTATCTATCTATCTATCTATCTATCTATCTATCTATCTATCTATCTATCTATCTATCTATCTATCTATCTATCTATCTACCTACCTACCTACCTACCTACCTGCCTGCCTGCCTGCCTGCCTGCCTGCCTGCCTGCCTGCCTGCCTGCCTGCCTGCCTGCCTGCCTGCCTGCCTACCTACCTGCCTACCTACCTGCCTGCCTATCTATCTATCTATCTATCTATCTATCTATCTATCTATCTATCTATCTATCTATCTATCTATCTATCTATCTATCTATCTATCTATCTATCTATCTATCTATCTATCTATCTATCTATCTATCTATCTATCTATCTATCTATCTATCTCCCTCCCTCCCTCCCTCCCTCCCTCCCTCCCTCCCTCCCTCCCTCCCTCCCTCCCTCCCT